>NC_041392.1:6418414-6464188 GCF_002162155.2 Triticum dicoccoides
GCTGAGAAGGTTTTGGGGAGGGATTTGGCGGTCCGGACGCCCGTGAAGCTCCCTCTAGTTTGTGTCCGGATTGCGGGATTTCGGACAGCCGGACATGTTCGTGGACCGATGGGGTACCGTGTTGGATGGTTTCAAGCGTTTGGACACCTCGGTCCACATGATTTGCGTGCGTTTGGAGGGTACGCATTGGAGATGCCCTTAAACCCCATCCCTGCATCATTGTGATGCACAAGACCATTCTTGGCTCCACTTGTTATATACATGGACAAATTTTAATCGGAGTTAGATTTAGGGGATGGATTAGATTTAAAGTGATCGATCGAAATAATTGAACTATTCAACCGTGTGAACTTGATATCTTCATGGATAAACATGCACTACATGGACACAATCTTATCTTATTTTGTGATCCCTTCTTGCGTTGATTATCTAATAATCTGCTATAAACTGGAGCTCAATTTACTAAAACTGGAAGCATCAGGCAAGTGAGGCACAAGCGGAGGTCATCTTCTCATCAAAGCTAGCTGCAAATCTAGCGGCAGCGGCTCGGCGCCGGCGAGCTCGAGGTCCACGCCGAACAGCCGGACGCAGCGGCCACGCGCCGCCCTCTCGTCTGACGACGTCGACTGCTGCGGCATGAGCGTGACAACTTGCGGCACAATTGCTGGCACGAGGAGGCGTGTCATCGGCGCCGAGGCTACTATTCCGGCGCCACGCCGCCGGCAGTCGATGAAGAGGCGTGCGCCCGCGCGGCAGAAAGAGACGGTGTCGCCGGCGGCGAGGCGGCGGTCACGGACGAAGGCGCTCCACCCTTTGGTCATGACGTAGCTCTGGCTGCTGCCCCAGTAGGAGAAGCGGAACGCCCACGCCCTGCCCCCGCCGCGGCCGTCCTCGAACCGCAGCACGGCGCCCGAGCAGGCCGCCTTCGCCGCGCCGCCGAGCAGCCGCGGGAGGATGTGCCGCTCCGCGAACTGCTTGGGCACCACCAGCCGGTTCAGCTTGCCCACGTCGCTCGGCGTCACCACCTTGTCAAACATGTGCTCCCGCTTGATCCTCTCTTCGCCATTGCCACCATTGCCGCCGCGCGACAGCTCAACTCCTCCTCCTCCCCCCTCTGCCCCTCTGCTCTCCCTCGCAGCCGTCAACGCCATTGATTTGCTGCAACTCTTGGCTGATCTTTAGCTAGCTTTGGTTCTAATCCCTATCGTGTTAGTATGAATTATGATGCCTAAGTACACCTGCACATGTGTGTTTATATATAGTAGCAAGCATGGGATCTTTGTGATTTCCCGCCAAGTCGTCTACCCTTCATCCGTTGACTCTCTGTATGCCAGGCATACACACCACGGGGTTAATCTCAGCCGTTGATTATTCGGATCAACGGTCCAAATGCATCCTCAACTAAGCTGCTTATATGTATTACGTGTGACGTGCCACGCTTAATTTCATGTTAATTAGGAAGCAGGTGAATGTGAAACCATGAGGCCCAGAGCAATTTCAAGCCAATTATTTATTTTTACAGAAGAAACCGACAACAAAGTCGATATAAGTCAATTCGACGGATTGGTGAAGATCGAAGGGAACAGGTCCTCGTCAAGTTAAACCAAGTAGTTAAGCCATCGATGCGACAGATGTGCATTGATAGATAATTTGCCATTTGCAGTATAAAAGAGCCAGATGGTGGTTGGTTAAGGAGGTCAACTGCTATTTACAGTAAAATTAACTCTGCCACATTTGCAAGAAAAGTCCTTGTAACAGCTAATAACACTGGTAAACGACAATTGGGATAGACGAAGTAGATGCCAGGTGTATATTTGACCCATGTATATATATAGACAATCATCTCAAAAATAGTGATGGAGTTGGTTAATTAGGGTTAGTTAGATGAGATGCAAAGCTGTAGAACTAACCAAATTCTAGTACAAGTATCATAGTAGCAGTACAAAATACTATGACTAGCTGTTATTGAGCTGGTACCTTGTGTAAATTACTTAGTTTGTTGATGCAACTAGGCTAGGAGAACTATTGCATGCGAGCTTGCATAAGTGCATAAAAAAATATAGCAAATGACAAAAAGGAAAAAAAATGCGGGATTTGGGTGTGCGCATCTGTGGTGGTAGGCTTGTCATCCACTTGTCCGAGCCTACCATTGCAAATACCCTAATCAATCGAGCAATTTGGAGCTAGCTAATAATGTTATTTTCCCTAAAAATATCTGTTAGTACTGCAGCATGATAGTTAAGCCGGTTATTTGGTTTGGTGACATCACCCTTGTAAATTTTGTTTAGGTCACCTCACCTCCACTTTACCTGGACTTGGTCGCACCCAAAGGTTGTTCCCTGGTGAAGCACAAGGGTTTAGTTATTTATATGTCTAATAACAATCAAGTAAAGTCTCCTGACCAGGAGAGTCTGGCCAATCAAGCTTCAGGTGAGTAAACTATGATTCACCACTTGGCTGATCTCCAAGACCTAGTTTAATTAGCTGGCGATGCATCTAAAACCAACTTGGATTAGTTTCCTTACAATGTAGATTATACTACATGCTACTAGTGATGTCGACTCAACTCTCAAGAGCCAGACTCTCAATTTAGGTTGGTAGGGAGGTGTGTAATGTGTTGCATGGTTCAAAACCACATTGAAGTAACCAAGATCAGGCCGGCAACCGTTTGTGGTATTGAATTGCCAATCCCGCCAGGTATTATTTGGTTCCTGGTTTCAGAATCCTCCAAATTTTATATTTTGTGGAAATAAAGAGGGACATATTTCATAGACGATGGACGAACATGTTCTATTTAGTATGGACCGGCAGTCTGGATGCGCAAGCAGCATTAGAAATTTGGCTAATAAAATTATGTACTTCTTTGATACAAAATGTGGGTCTTCTAGCATTTTGTTAGTTATATATTCCTAAGTTTTGTCTGTTTATAAAAGTGGCAACATCAATAATATCAAATCGATATTCCTAAATGTATCATGAAATATATGTTTTATATATAATTTATTTTTAACATCACATACACATGGATGGTGAAATTACCATCACATAGACCGAATTGGTCAATATCCTTAAAAATCCTATATTTTGGATCAGATAGAAGTACACAATGTAAAGTTGACCATACTTTTTTCCATGGATCCGTTTTTACCCTAAAGCATAAAGTGAAAGTTGCAGCTTAATTGATCATAGAATCATGCGGAAAAATCATTTGGTTCTCAATTCTTTTCGAAAGAAATCATTAGGTTTATGATGAAACGTTAGCTTGCATTAACTAAGGAGAAGAGTCATCATATTACTCTAATTATAAGCATTCAAAATGGAATTAGTTAATGCTACAAGTTGCATTATATTTACTGCTTATACGCTTGTTGATCTTGTTGGCACTAGTTGGATGTATATATCTGCCTTATTATGTAGTCCACATGACATTTTTCATCTTCAAGTTGGGATCACCCTTAGAAATGTTGTTTAGGTCACCTCACCTCCACTTTACCTGGACTTGGTCGCACCCAAAGGTTATTCCCTGGCGAAGCACAAGGGTTTTGTTATTTATATGTCTAATAATAATCAAGTAGAGTTTCCTGACCAGGAGATTCTGGCCAATCACACCTCAGGTGAGTAAACTACGAATCCCCACTTGGGTGATCTCCATTGCCTAGTTTATTCGTTTGTCATGCATGTGAGACCAACTTGCATTAGTTTCCTTCAAATGAAGATTATACTAGTACATGCTAGTGGTGATGTAGACTCAACTCTCAAGGGCCAGACTGTCAATTTAGGTAGGTAGGTAGGTGTGTAATGCCCTGCATGGCGAAAACCACATTGGGTTTACTCCCTCTTTCTAGGTGTGTAAGTCACATTAGGAAGATCACCGCGACCTAGGTGGATTGAGATTGGACGAGAAGGAGCACGACAAGCAGGGAATCTTCCAATCACAGCGCTGGTTTAAAATGGAAATAAAATCAGCATTGAATACGTGAGTGCATGCAAAACAACCATCAATCTCTTGCCTAATCAAAGTCCAGCAGCGATGCATGCACTGGCTGGCACCTCCTCTTCCCCCTGCACTTATTCTACGTGGGCAGTAGTACGAGGCTGGGAGGGGAATGAGAAAGAAATTTAATGCAATGCGCCTAGGACTTTTGGGAATATCTGATTTTCGTAAGATGACTTACACATCTAGACGGAGGGAGTAGTTGTTTGTTGTAACCAAAGATCAGGTCGACGACGGTTTATGGTATTGCATTGCAATCCGACCAGGTACTGTTTGGTTCCTAGTTTCATTATCCTCCAAATTTTACATTTTGTGGAAATAAAGAGGGACATATTTAATTTCATAGACAATGGATGGACATGTTTTATTTGGTATGGACCGAGGCAGTTTGGGTGACACAAGCAACACTAGCAATTTGGCTAATAAAATCATGTACTTTGTTCCAAAATGTGGTCTTCTAGAATTAGTTATATATTCCTAAGTTTTGACAATTTATAAAAATTGGCAGCATCAATAATATCGAATCGGTATTGCTAAATGTATCATAAAACATATTTTTTATATGTAATTTATTTTTAGTATCGCATACACATGGATGGTGAAATTACCATCACGGAGACCAAATTAATGTGATAGCCTTAAAAATCCTATATTTTGGATCAAAAGGAAGTACAAATGTAAACTTGACCATACTTTTTTCCCTTGATCCTTTTTTACCCCAATGCACACAGTGGAAGTTGCAGCTCAATTGATCATAAAACATGCAGACTAATCATTTGGTTCTCAATTCTTCTCGAAAGAAAACAATAGATTTATGATGAAACTTTAGCATGCATTAACCTGAGGAGAAGAGTCGTCATTTTCCTCTAATAATAAGGAACCAAAAAAGGAGTTTAATTAATGCCACAAGTTGCACTAAATTTACTGCTTCTAGGCTTGTTGATCTTGTTGGCACTAGTTGGATGTCTATATGTGCCTTATTATGTAGTCCACATGCATTTTTCCTCTTCAAGTTGTGATTATATACAAATAGTTGACGGAGTGCCCTGACACCGAACATGTACACTATACATGGATAGGATCTTTGTAGTTTTCAAGGGGATTTCCTTGTGTTGACTTTTATGCATGTAGTTGGTACTGCCTATATGTTGGGCTGTCAATCTCATTCATCTATCCCTTCTGATCATGGGATGTACAGTCTACAACTCTAGATGTCATACATGCAGCACGCATCCTTGCATTTTTTGGGAGATTTTTTAACGCGGTAGATTTGTGAAAAATGTATTTGCAAGAAAAGGTTCTGCTCAAGCTTAGTCGTGAATCCATATGGTTACCCCTTAACCAATTATGATGTAATGCGAAGTCATGCAACCATGGATGTGGTCGATGGAGGTGTACAGATATAGCATATAGATGCTAGATAATTGGTGCCACGTGCAGGTATAAGCCAGTGGCACTATACAAGTATACATGCTAGATGATGATTATGAGCTCTAGAGTTAAGCAAGGGTCGACAAACGACAAGGTCAACTGTTGGTTTACTTTGTCACATTACTCGGAAGAAATGGCAGTTGTGCATGGACATTATCAGATGCCAACTCTTTGAGCTGTATATAGAGGGAGTAAACAAATAAATAAAGAGAGATCAACATTGGAATTGGTGTTGAATTGATTGATTGGGGGTTAACTAAATGGGATGCTAGCAGGAGAAGAGAACTGGCCAGATGGCCGTACAGTCTTAGGGTAGATAGCGGCACAACTTATTAGGTATACTATTATTGGATTGGTACCTAGAGCAAACTAGCTAGTCTAATTTCTGTGCAATTAGGCTAGCTATTTGTACTTCACTTTTGAGAAATAATACAAGGGTCTCTGATCAAGCTAATAAGTACCCCCTTTGTTTCTAAATATAAGCCCTTTTAAATATTTCAATATGGTACATACGGATGTATATAGACATATTTTAGAGAGTGTAGATTCACTCATTTTTCTTCGAATGTAGTCCGTGTTAGAATCTCTAAAAAGGCTTATATTTAGGAACGGAGCAAGTAATACTTAATTATTAAATCAGCTGGCATAAATTAGCAAAAGAAAACATGCAATTTGGGCTTGTGCATTGTGGTGGTGTGATTGTCTTGCAGGTACCTGCATGTCCCACCCATGCATTCTTATTACTTTCATCCTAATTAAGCAAGCAATCGGGTGTCAGGGGCACTTTACTTGGACCTGGTAGCACCCAACCCAAAGGCGTGTTGTTCCTGCATGCAATATAGGTAAATTAATTAAGTTTCCTGACCAGGTTGGCGACTAAACTAAGTATCACCACTTGGGTCTGGTCTCCGGTGACCCAATTGATTAGTTGCTCGTGCATATGAGCTCTCCCCACGAGCTTACATTTTGTATTTGCATATGGTGGAAGAGAGAAACTAGCTGGTGGTACATTTTGTATCCACTAGCTAGTGGCACATTTTGTAGTCTCTCCTCAACCCTGAAGGGCCAAGTTGACGGTTTTTGAACATACCATTTCCAATACATGACCAGCGATCGATATCACGCGCGCTGGTAGCCACTACGACCAGGTTCCATTCGTGGTATCTACTGGGCGCGCGAATTCTTTATGCCATTTGAGCCGGGTTTTTTTTTATTTTCTTTTCTCAGTTTTCACAGATTTTTGCTCTCTGTTTTCTTGGGTTTTCTTTGTTCTTCTTTTTTTTTCTTTTTTTTTGATTCTTTATCTTTTTTCTTCTCCATTTTTCATCATTTTCTGCATTTTATTTATTTATTTTTATTTCCTTTTCCCTTTTTTATTTTTTTATATTTTTGGTTTTCTTTGTTCTTTTGGTTATTATTCTCCATTTTATGTATATGTCAATAACATTTCTCAAATACACGTCTAACATTTTTCCAATACAAATAATACATTTTTGTAATACATGGTAAACATTGTTTCTATACACATTTCACACTTTCCAAATGCTCGATTAACAATTTTTAAAATATTTGTTCAACATTTCTTCAAATGCTTGATTAACATTTTTTATATACATGTAAAAAAATTATCATTTTTTAATACATGCTCAATATTTTTCTATACAGATTTAACATTGTTCAAATGCTTGATCACATTTTTCAAATACTTGTTCAATATTCTTCAAATGTTCAATTAACATTTTTATATACATGATCAAAAAAATTCATCATTTTTTAAATACATGGTCAACATTTTTTCTGTGCACATTTAACATTTTTAAAATGCTTGATCAACATTTTTGGATAATTGTTCAACATTTTTTTCAAATGCTTTACTAACATATTTATATACATGATAAAAATAATTCATCAGTTTTTAATACATGGTTAACATTTTTCAGTACATATTTAATATTTTTCAAATACTTGATCAACATTTTTTCAAATAATTGATTAATATTATGATATACATGATAAAAAATCATCATTTTTAATACATGATCAACATTTTTTCTATACACATATATCAAATTTCAAATGCTTGGTCAAAATTTTTAAAATACTTATTCAGAAAAAATTTCAAAGCTTGATTAATTTTTTAAATACATGATCAAAATATTTATACACATTTTCTTATACATTTTTCGTATATGTGATAAACGTTTTCTCTATACACATTCAACATTTTTCAACTTCTTGGTCAACTTTTTTTCATATATTTTTATAGAGTGGTTTATATATATATATATATATATATATATATATATATACTTAGAGTTAAATAAAAAATAGAGCAAAAAAGGAACATAAATCATAAAAAAAAACAGAACAAGGACGCTGTTGCATCCCACGATTCTGGGCCGGCCCACTCGGTCTCCCTTCAGCCAAGGTTCCTGCCCCTCTCGCTGAAGGCGAGACATAGTCACGCCCCGCTGACAGAGATACTTTATCAAAATTGCCGTGAGTAAGAATGGCAATGGGTAGGGTATGGGGCGGGCAGAGCAATACCATACCCATACCCGTGTAGTCAATGGGTACAAAATTCTACCCATACGCGTATTCACGGGTATGAAACTTACCCATACCCATACCAGGCGGGTATCCATACCCATTGGGTAACCAACGGGTAGATCAAATAGTATTATTCATAATTTCACATTCATCAATATCACATTTGACAAAAAAATATATTTATCTCAACTCGGTAACAAATAGATAAGTATATAACAATTATCTCAATTCAAATTGACGATTGGTGACAAGTTTAACATAGGTTCACAATCTCACGACACACTTCACGGGTAAGGTACACGTGTCAGTATAAACGGGTAGGGTATGGGTATATTCATGGGTACAAGACTATACCCATGCCCTACCCATGACTTAACGGGTAGGGTATGGGTACTACCCATGTGTATAAAATTGTGCCCATACCCTGCCCATGCGGGTACGATATCCGCGGGTATCCATACATATGGGTAAAATTGTCATCCTTAACCGTGAGAGCTATATCTTGCTTATACCGAGTATAGCTCTCGTCTCGCCTAAAGGATCTGCAGGTAGGGGCCAGCCCATCTATCACGTTTACTCGATGTCTTGTTCGCTCGGTCGCTATTTTTTTGGGTTTCTTTCTTTTCTGACTGGTTTTCTTTGGTTTTTCTGTTTTTCTTTTCTTTTTTCAACGGGTGTTTCCTTTACTTTCTTTGTATGCATTGGGGTTTTTCTTTTTTCTATGACTTAGTTTCTTTCTTTGTTTCTTTACCTGGTTTTCATTGGTTTTTTTCTTTTGATTCTTTTTTCTCCAGTTTTGTTTTGTTTTTCTTGGGGTTTCTTTGTTTTCTCATGGGTTTTCACGGGTTTCTTTGGGTTTTCCATTTTCCTTCCTTTGAGTGGTGTTGCTTAAGTTTCTTTCTTTCGTTTCTTCACCACTTTTTCTTCGTTTTTTTTCTACAACACATGTCCGCATTTTCTCAGCATCAGATAAGAAGGTCGATCCACAAAAAATTATATGGTTTCATACATCAGTCAGCACTATTGTGATAGCGAATGGTTGTGAATTACTTGCAGTCAGACTTAAAGAAATGAAAAGCCACTTGTATATTGTATTGAACTGTTTTGCACCCATACGCGAACGAAGTTGTTTATTTAACACAGTGCCAAGAAACAACTTCAGTCGTGTATGGATGAAAAACATCATTGGAAGGTTTCACATGTCAAACTTAGATATTGTCTTTCCCTTTTATGAGTTTTTACCATGTGGACTATCAACTGGCGAGCTGACGAGCTGTAAGATAATTTTCTCGGGTAAAAGAAAAAAGGGATTCTTTGATTCAAAGGAATGTCGTAAGTTCTAAAGAGGATTTGATTCTTTAGAAAAAAAAATCTACTTTGTTTGATTTGCTTGATTAGTCCTTAGAATTTTCCTCCTAGGCATTCCTTTTGGAGAGAAAAATCAAACACATCCAAATTTGTTGCTATAAGGGCAACTCTAATATCATGATACATAGTCACTGTATCGGCAGTCGCTATATCACATGGATTTGGAGCCTAATGGCCTATACACAAACACATAGTCACAATTGACTCCATAATTTTTTATATTTGTTGTTTGTCATTCTCTTCAATTTGTAGGGGTACTACCAGCTCAATTTAATCTATGTAAACACATGTATCATGATAATTATCAACTATATATTATTTAGGAACTAGACTGCATAGTGGCAAAAATGTGTCCCATTACATACTTTTTGTGACTTTACAATGTCGTTAAGCGACATTTTCAAAATGTGCAATCAAACCAAATGGAGCGACGCACGACCCGCATGTTGCTATCAATTGAGCCAAGCATGGGGAGAAGACGTCGACTGGCAGGTCTGCCTGGCTCGTCGCCCCCGGGACAACGCGCAAAACATTGCACGTGGGCGTGATCGAAACCACGCCTGCCGTGACTGAACCGGCTTAGTGCATACAAAGACGTTGACAAGCGAGTTTGGCCTCCTCGTCGCGTGGAAGACCTCGCATGCGGTCGCGTGAAGGCGTAGTATGATAGTGGCTCCTGCCGCGCGCACAGTCCACCTGTCATGGACCCCCGAGGTGGGTCGACCGGCTGTGCGCCATACGGGCATATCGGACGGCACGAAGAGCCTTCGAGAGCCCTCCCCCTCCTCCCCGACACGCCACCGTGAAACGAAGAGCGCAGAGGGCATGCTCGCCTGCGAAATCCCTATGAGGCAGCACTATTGAGAAAAGGCTTATAGTTGGCCTCACATTAGTGGTGGGCGCCAACAAAAACCCGCCAAACCTATTTTGTAAAAGTTCCAGTGACGGGCAGAAATTAGCACCTGCCATTGCACTCCTCATAGTAGTGGCGGGCAAAATATAAAACCCGTAACTTCTAAACTCTTCCAAATTTGCTTATAAGCTAAAAACAGCAGTGGTGGGCGCACCTGTTGTGGGCCTGCCAGTGGAACATCACAAACTAGTGGCGGGCATAGTATTTGCCTGGCAGTGTAGTATTTTGGTAACCCATTTCATTTTTTTCAAGTTTACAAATGTTTGCAGTGGCGGGTGTTACTAGCCGCCCGTCACATTTATCTTATGTCTGGAAAATCCTTTAAAAATCGTATTTCCTAATCCCGGAATAGTCTCATATTTGAGCATGTGACTTCCAATGATGTGTGTTAGTCATATAAAAACCTTGAATTTTAAATGAGTTAGAAAAATGGAGTTGTGTGTGGCGGGCGATGGTTTCTGTTCGAAAGTATGATACTTCATTGGAGAGCGTTTAGTTTTTACACGAGGTGCATCAAGTTTTTGCCGTGACGGTCTCAAATTCTTACCACACCCTACATGGATGAGATGAAGACACTATGCAAAGTTTCATCCCTTTTGGAATTCGTTTGCATGTTATTTCTTACGAAAGTGCGTTTTGCCCATTCCAGTGACTGAAAAATCAGGTAATGCTTCCAAAATAGCAAACAAACTCAAGTAGTTCTCAAATTTGAGCATGGGAATTCCAATGCTGTGTGTTAGTCATAATAAATGTCCGTCGACTATGTTCATACGAACGAACTCGAGCAGTACCAGAGCCCGAAAGACAAGCTTGAAGAAGAGGCACCACCATCTGCCCTAGCGCCGCACCTGTAAGGACTAAAACCCCAATCTGAAGTATTAACCTAAGCGAATGCATGAGGATTCCCCACCCCACCAGCAACCGCCCGAGCAACAGACAAAGGGCAGGCGAATCCACGGGTTCTATCATTGCAACATACGGACTTGTTGGCTGCCTGGCTGGTCATAATAAATAATGTAGTAATGTATGCCATACAAAACAGTGTTTGAGGTTAATGAAAATACCAATTACGCGAAATGAAATAAAAGGATTATATGCCAGTCATACAAAACAATGTTTGAGGCTATTCAAAATATGAATTTGCGAAACATAAGAAAATAAGTTAGTTACCAGGCTAAAGTATAACGTTTGAGATTACTTTAAATTAGAATATAGAAATAGAAATTACATCAAATGAAATAAAAGGGATTATATACCGGGCATATACGACATAAAAGGAATTATATATGAGGTGTGCATGTCAATCATACAAAACAAGGTTTGAGGCTATTTAAAGTATGCATTTTTGAAACATAAAATAAGGAATTATTTACGAGCTACAAAATAATGTTTGAGATTATTTGAAACAAATTTTTTAAAAACATTAACCAGGCGTATGTGTCATACGTTACATGAATTCAATTTCAATATCCAGTTGGGGTTGCTGGATGTGCAGACCGCACAGGTTGGGTTGGATGTGCTCTCTTTTAGGCACGCCCCCTAAATAGCCTGGCGGTCTTATAAATTGGGATGCTTACGTTAAGCTAAGCCATGTGGGACTAAAAATTGCTTCTCTGTCTGCTTGTTCGTTCGGCTCACGCACGGCGTTTGTATGTGGGCTTTGTCCTTTCTCTTAAAAAGCTAGAAGCCTTACCGTGACCTGGAGGATAGGCAGCCCGAAATAATGGCCCATACATGAGTCATGGCCCACACCTTGTTATCATCAGGGCACAACTCGATCCATCTTATACGCTAAAAAAAAGAAAAACTCGATCCGCTATCCTCTGATATTATGTATCTATACTACTTATAAAAGAGCAAACATTATCTTTTCTAAATGCACCCCACAAAACGTATACGAATACATGACCACCACATGATTAGTTCCACTAAACTCAATATAACGGCTAGCCTTAACGTAATATGTTCTCTGCATGCACTTAGCAATTTACATTGACTGACCGTACTCTACTATGGAGAAAAATATGAAAGCGCCTCGTCAATTAAGAAACTATAATCACGGACACATCCTATTAAGAAACTAATCATAGGCGCATCTAATTATTAGAAAACTAATCACAAACGCATCCTATTATTAGGAAACTAATCACGGACGTATCTTATTATTAGGAAAATGATCACGCGCGCATCCTATTAGGAAAATGCATGTTGATTATGATGATGACGAATGTAGGATATTCTGTGGTCATGGTAAATTCTCACATCATTTATTTTATTTCATTATTGCACTCTACATTACATACTACGCACGATCATTTTGGTAGGGGTGACGAGTTCGCACCATACAGAGAGACCAACCATGTTTCTCCAAATATCTTGAATCATGATCCTTATGACTTCATCTCTAATACTTATAAGAAGTACATTTTTTTCATTTGACTATTTCCTGACTTGAGAGGTAAGGTATGTTTTATCCACTAGAGTTGCTAAAATTGGAAGCATGTCTGCAGTTTTTTTCTTTCTAAACCGGCATTTGTTGGCCTTTTTTTTGCCATTGTTATTCTTACAAGTGGTAGCCTACGCATGTTGATGACCATTTCCAAATTATTTATCTTCGTATCATTATTACTACAAACTGATAGGATATTTCTTATATTGTCAAAATTTTAGAATGTTGAGCCCTTAAAGAAATGTGTAGTACTCAAGTATCTGTTCCAAGTTGTCATATTAATGCTTTTGTCCAGTGAATAACAAGTATAATTATGCAATTTATCACTGTAATTTTTATTTGGTTTACATGTTCTATTTTCATAATAAAGCAAGTCACTTTTCTTGCTTGCAGACATTACGACACTTGTGGTGCAATAGTAGAATCAGATGGTCCAACTAGCATTTTTTTGGTCTTGTTTCACAGTTGATTCTATGCAGTCAAGACATCTCTACACTTCTGTATCTGACAATTGCTTCCTCTTTTCAACAAACCATAAATGTCTAGTCCCACTATTGTGGTTGGCACTTAATTGTAATAATAATTTTGATTGGAGTTTGTTGGCACTGAAACGCTTCCTTAACTTGTCCTAAGTGACAATTTCATGTGTGATTATACTTGCATAAATGTGTGCATATGAAGAATCATGATGAATCTTCTAAATAATTTTGAGTTTTATATATTGGGAAAAGTGGGTGGTCTTTTAATATAGGAGGCATGCTGATTAAGGAGAAACGATATTTCAAATTATTTGTACAAGTTGAGAATAAGAGATTGTGTACTTTATAGGGAAATTTCAAATTTAAGAATAAATTGTATTGTATTAAGTTTAGGATAATGTGTTAATCCAAATAGACGCGTGTTGCACGTGCAGACTTATATTAGTCTAAATAGACATGCGTTGCACGTGCACTAGTACTAACCAGTACACGAAATTGGCGATGGCCAAACCTGTGAATATACCAAGACGAAACATATGGCCAACAGTTCTGGCAGCGCAACAAGTCTTGAACGTTGATGCATGTTTTAGTGAGGAGGATAACACAGGTCCTGCGGTGCTGTCATCAGAGATCATAGAGGAAATTTTATAGCAGCTTCTACCACATGGTTGGAACACGCTGCAGATGTAGTTTCTACAGAAGCTGCAGCACTTTGTGAAGGATTGAAGCTAGTTCAGATTATGGCGTGCAATAACATTGTCGTACGGATGGGCAACATCATTGTAGTAAACGCTCTACATCTTTTTCTTAGAAAAGGAGGATGACCCCTGGCCTCTGCATTTGGGGATGCATACAGCCATTTTATTGATTATTCTCTAGAATCTTACAAAGTAGAACAACAATATGTCCGAATCCGTCATCTTGGCAACATCTGCCGCTACTCCTATCCATATGATGAAGGGGTGTAAACCGGGCCACATACCCAGACCTCTCACATAAGCCTAACATTTAAGCCGGAGGCCCCGACCGAGCCATCTACCGGGTCCGAGGCACAAACCGGTCCGACGCACTCACATGTGTCGTCACCGCCATCTTCCACTGGTCCGTCTTCAGAGCAGATTGAGGTGTCAACCTCGGCAGGTCCTCCGCCATCGACGCCACCACGATGCCAAACGACGACCTCCAACTACGCGAGCCTTGGAAGGTCCTCCGCCATGGACGCCACCACGACGCCAAACGACGACCTCCACCTACGCGAGTCCATCTCCAAGCAACGGACGTAGATCCATGCTAGGATAGGTCCGCACCACCGCCGTCGCCCACCACCCGCAAGCGCCACCCAACCCCAAGTTTCCCAAAGCGGCGCCTCCAAGAAGGGAACGGCGCCGTGAGCGCCGCCGCTGCCCAACAAAGTTAGGGATTTCGCCCGAGAGACCTAGGGGAAGGGGAAGTGAGGAGATCAGTCCATATCGACTCCTCCAAGGAGGGGAACGGCGCCCTACGCGTCGCCGTCGGCGCGGCCGGCCATGGCCGGCTAGGGATTTCGCCCGAACTAGATCCCGCCACCAGCAGCTCCGATCTTAATGAAGGACAATCGATGGTAGCTGCTCCGATTTTGGATGATTGCATAGATTTACTTGGAGGTTTAGGTAAAAAAAAATGCGGGTGAAGAGATCTCTACTCCTAATGGAGCAGTTGGTAGTCTCCGCCGGTCAATTTTCGTCCCACCTCCCCTGGTTTTTTTTGGTACTTCGTCCCACCTCCCGCTACCCACCGGTCCCCCGCATCTTCTCTCCGAACCGAAACAAAAAACGTCAAGTTACAAGGACGCCCATTGTGAACCGCGACGGTTCAGCGATAAAAAAATGACCTAAAAAAATCTACTACGGTTAACCTACGAAATTACACCTGATCGTACGATCCGAGACAGAACCCGTCGCACCTGAAAATCGTCGTTCCCTCGATGCACTTGCCCGTCGCCCTCATTTGTCCCTTTGTACACGCAGCTTCCGTCCCCGCAGGTCATCCCTTGGCCGCCGTCACCGCCGCCCAACCCCTAAACCGCCATCACCGCCGCCCAAACCCTTGACGGCCTTCACCGTCGGTCAATCCCTTCGACGCCGCCATCCGACTGCAAAGACAGGAAGATCCCGTATCATTCTTCTCTGATCCGGTATCATCTGATCTGCGGCCTATCCATTGTATTGTACACTATCTGGACAGGCGATTGCAAATTCATGAAGATCCCGTATGATCCCTCTGAGTGCCCATGATATGGACCGGCGTGGGACGAAACAGGTTGGGTGTTTAGGTATTTTAACCCTTACAAATCTGGATCTCTACTCCTGTCCACTCCTCGCCAGGTTGATTGAGAACCTAGAATTGAAAAAAACAGGTTCCGTCACCATTCAATGACTCTGAAAAATGAAATTTACACCTAACTGCCGAATATGCTGTGGCCATACCTGCTTTGTTCATTTTGTCAGCCCCAAGTTCATTATTCTTTCTATGTGAATGCTTGCAGGTGGTGAACCATCTCTTTGCCGGTGTCAGTAGAAGCATCAAGTGGCAACAGTCAGCTCTTTGGTCATTTTGTCAGCCCCAAGTTCATTACTGCAAGGATTTCATTTTACTTGCACATAAGTGACACCCAGATTTCTTGCAGGTGACTTCTACTCTAGGATTTTGGGGCTGGTGACGGCCCTCGGAGACGGTGTCATCAATAGCATCATCTGGCAAGGATCTCGAGTTTGCAGCTCACAACAGGATCACATGCAAAAAGTGACACAAACAACAGGTAGTTATGACACTTGAATCTAATAGGTTCCATGCAATAGTCAAGGTTTGTATGCCAAAAGGAAAAATGACACAGGTGACCATCAGATTGTTGTAATGTATTAAGTCCAACTACAGTCTGAACATGTAACCTATAGGGTAGAGCTGAAGCTTCAATACTATAATAAACCATCTGTGTGAAGTGAAACAAAAAAAATGAAAAATAAACTACTTATAATATGAACTGAGCCATAACAAATAATAAACCATATGGTTGAGCTGAAGCTTCGCAAAACCTAATGCATGAAAAGAACAGGAGTAGTACTATAGTAGGCACAAGTGGCATATCACAGGAACCGGCTCTTTCGCCGCGCCAGGAAGTTCTTTTGATCATTAGGATGCTATATATATCCAAACCGTATGTAATTAATTAGAAGTGCATGACTACGCCAGTTAAGTGTATCTTTCGCCGCGCCAGTAAGTTCTTTTGATCAAAAGGATGCTATATATATCCAAGCCGTATGTAGTTAATTAAAAGTGCATGACTATGCCAGTTAAGTGTATCTGATAACCTTGTTCATGTGATTTTGAGCTTGGGGAGCACCCTGATCTCGAGTTTGCATCTCACAACTGCAGAAGAGTTTGAGTTTGCAGCTCACAACAGGATCACATGCAAAAAGTGACACAAATAAACCATCAGTCTGAAGATAAACAATACAACTGAAGATCTCGAGTTATGAACTGATCCATAACTAATAATAAACCATAAGGTTGAGCGGAAGCTTCGCAAAACCTAATGCATTAACAGAACAGTAGTAGTACTATAGTAGGTGCAAGTGGCATATCTACAGGTTTCACCAAGGATCACAGGAACCTGCTCCTTCGCCGCGCCAGCAAGTTCTGATGATCATTAGAGAATTGCATGAGTATGCCAGTTAAGCAGTTTCGAGCTTGGAGTGAAGGAAATATGCCCTAGAGGCAATAATAAAGTTATTATTTATTTCCTTATATCATGATAAATGTTTATTATTCATGCTAGAATTGTATTAACCGGAAACATAATACATGTGTGAATACATAGACAAACAGAGTGTCACTAGTATGCCTCTACTTGACTAGCTCGTTAATCAAAGATGGTTATGTTTCCTAACCATGAACAAGGAGTTGTTATTTGATTAACATGATCACATAATTAGGTGAATGATATGATTGACATGACCCATTCCATTAGCTTAGCACCCGATCGTTTAGTATGTTGCTATTGCTTTCTTCAGGACTTATACATGTTCCTATGACTAAGATTATGCAACTCTCATTTTCCGGAGGAACGCTTTGTGTGCTACCAAACGTCACAAAGTAAATGGGTGATTATAAAGGTGCTCTACAGGTGTCTCCAAAGGTACATGTTGGGTTGGCGTATTTCGAGATTAGGATTTGTCACTCCGATTGTCGGAGAGGTATCTCTGGGCCCTCTCGGTAATGCACATCACATAAGCCTTGCAAGCATTGCAACTAATGAGTTAGTAGCAAGATGATGTATTACGAAATGAGTAAAGAGACTTGCCGGTAACGAGATTGAACTAGGTATGGGATACCGACGATCGAATCTCGGGCAAGTAACATACCGATGACAAAGGGAACAACATATGTTGTTATGCGGTCTGACCGATAAAAGATCTTCGTAGAATATGTGGGAGCCAATATGAGCATCCAGGTTCCGCTATTGGTTATTGACCAGAGACGTGTCTCGGTCATGTCTACATTGTTCTCGAACCCGTAGGGTCCGCACGCTTAAGGTTTCGATGACAGTTATATTATGAGTTTATGAGTTTTGATGTACCGAAGATAGTTTGGAGTCCCGAATGCGATCACGGACATGACGAGGAGTCTCGAAATGGTTGAGACATAAAGATTGATATATTAGACGGCTATATTCGGACACCAGAAGTGTTCCGGGTGATTTCGGAGAAAACCGGAGAGCCGGAGGGTTACCGGAACCCCCCCGAGAGAAGTAATGGGCCATATGGGCGTTAGTGGAGAGAGAGAGGGGCTGCCAGAGGTGGGCCGCGTGCCTCCTCCCCCCTGGTCCGAATTGGACTAGGAGAGGGGAGGACTCCTCCTTGGCGCGCCTATAGGGCCGGCCGGCCTCCTCCCCTTGCTCCTTTATATACGGGGGCAGGGGGCTCCCCTAGACACACAAGTTGATCCACGTGATCATATTCTTAGCCGTGTGCGGTGCCCCCTTCCACCATAGTCCTCGATAATATTGTAGCGGTGCTTAGGCGAAGCCCTGCGACAGTAGAACATCAAGATCGTCACCACGCCGTCGTGCTGATGGAACTCTTCCCCGACACTTTGCTGGATCAGAGTCCGGGGATCGTCATCGAGCTGAACGTGTGCTAGAACTCGGAGGTGCCGTAGTTTCGATGCTTGATCGGTCGGGTCGTGGAGACGTACGACTACATCAACCAAACGCTTCCGTTGTCGATCTACAAGGGTACGTAGATCACACTCTCCCCCTCTCGTTGCTATGCATCACCATGATCTTGCGTGTGCGTAGGAATTTTTTTGAAATTACTACGAAACCCAACAGTGGCATCCGAGCTTAGGTTTTATATGTTGATGTTATATGCACGAGTAGAACACAAGTGAGTTGTGGGCGATATAAGTCATACTGCTTACCAGCATGTCATACTTTGGTTCGGCGGTATTGTTGGACGAAGCGGCCCGGACCGATATTACGCGTACGCTTACGCGAGACCAGTTCTCCCGACGTGCTTTGCACATAGGTGGCTTGCGGGTGACAGTTTCTCCAACTTTAGTTGAACCGAGTGTGGCTACGCCCGGTCCTTGCGAAGGTTAAAACAGCACCAACTTGAAAAACTATCGTTGTGGTTTTGATGCGTATGTAAGATTGGTTCTTGCTTAAGCCCGTAGCAGCCACGTAAAACTTGCAACAACAAAGTAGAGGACGTCTAACTTGTTTTTGCAGGGCATGTTGTGATGTGATATGGTCAAGACATGATGCTAAATTTTATTGTATGAGATGATCATGTTTTGTAACCGAGTTATCGGCAACTGGCAGGAGCCATATGGTTGTCGCTTTATTGTATGCAATGCAATCGCGCTGTAATGCTTTACTTTATCACTAAGCGGTAGCGATAGTCGTGGAAGCATAAGATTGGCGTGACGACAACGATGCTATGATGGAGATCAAGGTGTCACGCCGGTCACGATGGTGATCACGACGGTGCTTCGATGGAGATCACAAGCACAAGATGATGATGGCCATATCATATCACTTATATTGATTGCATGTGATGTTTATCTTTTATGCATCTTATCTTGCTTTGATTGACGGTAGCATTATAAGATGATCTCTCACTAATTATCAAGAGGTGTTCTCCCTGAGTATGCACCGTTGCGAAAGTTCTTCGTGCTGAGACACCACGTGATGATCGGATGTGATAGGCTCTACGTTCAAATACAACGGGTGCAAAACAGTTGCACACGCGGAATACTCAGGTTATACTTGACGAGCCAAGCATATACAGATATGGCCTCGGAACACGGAGACCGAAAGGTCGAGCGTGAATCATATAGTAGATATGATTAACATAGTGATGTTCACGAATGAAACTACTCCATCTCACGTGATGATCGGACATGGTTTAGTTGATTTGGATCACGTAATCACTTAGAGGATTAGAGGGATGTCTATCTAAGTGGGAGTTCTTTAAGTAAATTAATTGAACCTAAATTTATCATGAAACTTAGTACCTGATAGTATCTTGGTTGTTTATGCTTGATTGTAGATAGATGGCTCGTGCTGTTGTTCTGTTAAATTTTAATGCGTTCCTTGAGAAAGCAAAGTTGAAAGATGATGGTAGCAATTACACGGACTGGGTCCGTAACTTGAGGATTATCCTCATTGCTGCATAGAAGAATTACGTCCTGGAAGCACCGCTGGGTGCCAGGCCTGCTGCTGGAGCAACACCAGATGTTATGAATGTCTGGCAGAGCAAAGCTGATGACTACTCGATAGTTCAGTGTGCCATGCTTTACGGCTTAGAATCGGGACTTCAAAGACGTTTTGAACGTCATGGAGCATATGAGATGTTCCAGGAGTTGAAGTTAATATTTCAAGCAAATGCCCGGATTGAGAGATATGAAGTCTCCAATAAGTTCTATAGCTGCAAGATGGAGGAGAACAGTTCTGTCAGAGAGCATATACTCAAAATGTCTGGGTATAATAATCACTTGATTCAGTTGGGAGTTAATCTTCCAGATGATTGCGTCATTGCCAGAATTCTCCAATCACTGCCACCAAGCTACAAGAGCTTCGTGATGAACTATAATATGCAAGGGATGAATAAGACTATTCCCGAGCTCTTCGCAATGCTGAAGCTGCGGAGGTAGAAATCAAGAAGAAGCATCAAGTGTTGATGGTCAACAAGACCACTAGTTTCAAGAAAAAGGGCAAAGGGAAGAAGAAGGGGAACTTCAAAAAGAACATCAAGAAAGTTGCTACTCAAGAGAAGAAACCCAAACCTGGACCTAAGCCTGAAACTGAGTGCTTCTACTGCAAGCAGACTGGTCACTGGAAGCGGAACTGCCCCAAGTATTTGGCGGATAAGAAGGATGGCTAGGTGAACAAAGGTATATGTGATATACATGTTATTGATGTGTACCTTACTAATGCTCGCAGTAGCACCTGGGTATTTGATACTGGTTCTGTTGCTAATATTTGCAACTCGAAACAGGGACTACGGATTAAGCGAAGATTGGCTAAGGACGAGGTGACGATGCGCGTGGGAAACGGTTCCAAAGTCGATGTGATCGCAGTCGGCACGCTACCTCTACATCTACCTTTGGGATTAATATTAGACCTAAATAATTGTTATTTGGTGCCAGCGTTAAGCATGAACATTATATCTGTATCTTGTTTGATGCGAGATGGTTATTCATTTAAATCTGAGAATAATGGTTGTTCTATTTATGTGAGTAATATCTTTTATGGTCATGCACCCTTAAAGAGTGGTCTATTTTTATTGAATCTCGATAGTAGTGACACACATATTCATAGTGTTGAAGCCAAAAGATGCAGAGTTAATAATGATAGTGCAACTTATTTGTGGCACTGCCGTTTAGGTCATATCGGTGTAAAGCGCATGAAGAAACTCCATACTGATGGACTTTTGGAACCACTTGATTATGAATCACTTGGTACTTGCGAACCGTGCCTCATGGGCAAGATGACTAAAACACCGTTCTCTGGTACTATGGAGAGAGCAACAGATTTGTTAGAAATCATACATACAGATGTATGTGGTCCGATGAATATTGAGGCTCGTGGCGGATATCGTTATTTTCTCACCTTCACAGATGACTTAAGCAGATATGGGTATATTTACTTAATGAAACACAAGTCTGAAACATTTGAAAAGTTCAAAGAATTTCAGAGTGAAGTAGAAAATCATCGTAACAAGAAAATAAAATTCCTACGATCTGATCGTGGAGGAGAATATTTGAGTTACGAGTTTGGTGTACATTTGAAAAATTGTGGAATAGTTTCGCAACTCACGCCACCCGGAACACCACAGCGTAATGGTGTGTCCGAACGTCATAATCGTACTTTACTAGATATGGTGCGATCTATGATGTCTCTTACTGATTTACCGCTATCATTTTGGGGATACGCTCTAGAGACGGCCGCATTCACGTTAAATAGGGAACCATCAAAATCCGTTGAGACGACGCCTTATGAACTGTGGTTTGGCAAGAAACCAAAGTTGTCGTTTCTGAAAGTTTGGGGCTGCGATGCTTATGTGAAAAAGCTTCAACCTGATAAGATCGAACCCAAATCGGAGAAATGTGTCTTCATAGGATATCCAAAGAAAACTATTGGATACACCTTCTATCATAGATCCGAAGGCAAGACTTTTGTTGCTAAGTTCGGAAACTTTCTAGAGAAGGAGTTTCTCTCGAAAGAAGTGAGTGGGAGGAAAGTAGAACTTGACAAGGTAACTGTACCTGCTCCCTTATTAGAAAGTAGTGCATCACAGAAAACTGTTTCTGTGACACCTACACCAGTTAGTGAGGAAGCTAATGATGATGATCATGAAACTTCAGAACAAGATACTATTGAACCTTGTAGATCAACCAGAGTGAGATCCGCGCCAGAGTGGTACGGTAATCCTGTTCTGGAAGTCATGCTACTAGATCATGATGAACCTATGAACTATGAAGAAGCGATGGTGAGCCCAGATTCCGCAAAATGGCTTGAAGCCATGAAATCTGAGATGGGATCCATGTATGAGAACAAAGTATGGACTTTGGTTGACTTGCCCGATGATCGGCAAGCAATTGAGAATAAATGGATCTTCAAGAAGAAGACTGGCGCTGACGGTAATATTACTGTCTACAAAGCTCGACTTGTCGCAAAAGGTTTTCGGCAAGTTCAAGGGATTGACTATGATGAGACCTTCTCACCCGTAGCGATGCTTAAGTCTGTCCGAATCATGTTAGCAATTGCCGCATTTTATGATTATGAAATTTGGCAGATGGATGTCAAAACTGCATTCCTGAATGGATTTCTGGACGAAGAGTTGTATATGATGCAGCCAGAAGGTTTTGTCGATCCAAAGGGAGCTAACAAAGTGTGCAAGCTCCAGCGATCCATTTATGGACTGGTGCAAGCCTCTCGGAGTTGGAATAAACGCTTTGATAGTGTGATCAAAGCATTTGGTTTTATACAGACTTTTGGAGAAGCCTGTATTTACAAGAAAGTGAGTGGGAGCTCTGTAGCATTTCTAATATTATATGTGGATGACATATTACTAATTGGAAATGATATAGAATTTCTGGATAGCATAAAGGGATACTTGAATAAGAGTTTTTCGATGAAAGACCTCGGTGAAGCTGCTTACTTATTAGGCATTAAGATCTATAGAGATAGATCAAGACGCTTAATTGGACTTTCACAAAGCACATACCTTGACAAAGTTTTGAATAAGTTCAAAATGGATCAAACAAAGAAAGGGTTCTTGCCTGTGTTACAAGGTGTGAAGTTGAGTAAGACTCAATGCCCGACCACTGCAGAAGATAGAGAGAAAATGAAAGATGTTCCCTATGCTTCAGCCATAGGCTCTATCATGTATGCAATGCTGTGTACCAGACCTGATGTGTGCCTTGCTATAAGTCTAGCAGGGAGGTACCAAAGTGATCCAGGAGTGGATCATTGGACAGCGGTCAAGAACATCCTGAAATACCTGAAAAGGACTAAGGATATGTTTCTCATATATGGAGGTGACAAAGAGCTCGTCATAAAAGGTTACGTTGATGCAAGCTTTGACACTAATTCGAACGATTCTAAATCGCAAACTGGATACATGTTTACATTAAACGGTGGAGCTGTCAGTTGGTGCAGTTCTAAACAAAGCGTTGTAGCGGGATCTACATGTGAAGCGGAGTACATAGCTTCTTCGGAAGCAGCAAATGAAGGAGTCTGGATGAAGGAGTTCATATCCGATCTAGGTGTCATACCTAGTGCATCGGGTTCAATGAAAATCTTTTGTGACAATACTGGTGCAATTGCCTTGGCAAAGGAATCCAGATTTCACAAGAGAACCAAGCACATCATGAGACGCTTCAATTCCATCCGGGATCTAGTCCAGGTGGGAGACATAGAGGTTTGCAAGATACATACGGATCTGAATGTTGCAGACCTGTTGACTAAGCCTCTTCCACGAGCAAAACATGATCAGCACCAAGGCTCCATGGGTGTTAGAATCATTACTGTGTAATCTAGATTATTGACTGTAGTGCAAGTGGGAGACTGAAGGAAATATGCCTTAGAGGCAATAATAAAGTTATTATTTATTTCCTTATATCATGATAAATGTTTATTATTCATGCTAGAATTGTATTAACCGGAAACATAATACATGTGTGAATACATAGACAAACAGAGTGTCACTAGTATGCCTCTACTTGACTAGCTCGTTAATCAAAGATGGTTATGTTTCCTAACCATGAACAATGAGTTTTTATTTGATTAAAGGGATCACATCATTAGGTGAATGATCTGATTGACATGACCCATTCCATTAGCTTAGCACCCGATCGTTTAGTATGTTGCTATTGCTTTCTTCAGGACTTATACATGTTCCTATGACTATGAGATTATGCAACTCCTGTTTGCCGGAGGAACTCATTGTGTGCTACCAAACGTCACAACGTAAATGGGTGATTATAGAGGTGCTCTACAGGTGTCTCCAAAGGTACATGTTGGGTTGGCGTAGTTCGAGATTAGGATTTGTCACTCCGATTGTCGGAGAGGTATCTCTGGGCCCTCTCGGTAATGCACATCACATAAGACTTGCAAGCATTGCAACTAATGAGTTAGTAGCGAGATGATGTATTACGAAATGAGTAAAGAGACTTGCCGGTAACGAGATTGAACTAGGTATGGGATATCGACGATCGAATCTCGGGCAAGTAACATACTGATGACAAAGGGAACAACGTATGTTGTTATGCGGTCTGACCGATAAAAGATCTTCGTAGAATATGTGGGAGCCAATATGAGCATCCAGGTTCCGCTATTGGTTATTGACTAGACGTGTCTCGGTCATGTCTACATTGTTCTCGAACCCGTAGGGTCCGCACGCTTAAGGTTTCGATGACAGTTATATTATGAGTTTATGAGTTTTGATGTACCGAAGATAGTTCAGAGTCCCGGATGCGATCACGGACATGACGAGGAGTCTCGAAATGGTCTAGACATAAAGATTGATATATTGGACGACTATATTCGGACACCGGAAGTGTTCGGGGTGATTTCGGAGAAAACCGGAGAGCCGGAGGGTTACCGAACCCCCTCGGGAGAAGTAATGGGCCATATGGGCCTTAGTGGAGAGAGAGAGGGGCTGCCAGAGGTGGGCCGCGCGACTCCTCCCCCCTGGTCTGAATTGGACTAGGAGAGGGGAGGACTCCTCCTTGGCGCGCCTATAGGGCCGGCCGGCTTCCTCCCCTTGCTCCTTTATATACGGGGGCAGGGGGCACCCCTAGACACACAAGTTGATCCACGTGATCATATTCTTAGCCGTGTGCGGTGCCCCTTCCACCATAGTCCTCGATAATATTGTAGCGGTGCTTAGGCGAAGCCCTGCGACAGTAGAACATCAAGATCGTCACTACGCCGTCGTGTTGGCGGAACTCTTCCCCGACACTTTGCTGGATCGGAGTCCGGGGATCGTCATCGAGCTGAACGTGTGCTAGAACTCGGAGGTGCCGTAGTTTCGGTGCTTGATCGGTCGGGCCGTGGAGACATACGACTACATCAACCAAATGCTTCCGTTGTCGATCTACAAGGGTACGTAGATCACACTCTCCCCCTCTCGTTGCTATGCATCACCATGGTCTTGCGTGTGCGTAGGAATTTTTTTGAAATTACTACGAAACCCAACATGGAGCACCCTCATCGTTGTGCGGCTGTGCGTGTAATCCAGTCCCGCTCTTAAATTTCATCGTAAATAAACACTGGATCTAGAAGATTGATTGCAAGCATGCTTTTTTACTGACTAATACCATGAAAAGGGTTTTATTCGTGGAAATACAGCAGTATGGCCAAATGATGAATGTATCAGGTCCACAGATAAATGATCAAAGAGAACATCTAGCAAAGTTCAAGCCTCATCCGAACTACACTTCAGACAAAGGTCATTAATTGTCAGTAATGTGTATTTACATAGGTGTTTATGGGTAATTCAAGAAGCAAGGCGGTTGACCAGCAACCAGAAGAGGACGTTAATACGGGTATGCTGCATTTCTATGACAAATTACTACACATAGGTTATTTGCATAAACGAACATTCGCAATCTTTTATTATCATGTTTTGCATGCCTAAACTAAGCGTGATAACTGTTGTATATAATACTACGTGCATGCTTATACCTTTCATAATTTGCTACACATGAGTTCAGTGCATTTCTGATATTCACATGCTTAATGCATAATGCTTTTCAGGACTTACAAGCTCCATAATAGTTGAAGATAACAATGCACGCATCATGCCCGTTGCTCAAAATGTTGGGGAAAATTCAGCTACAGTTCCAGGTATAATGCTCGTGTGAATATTGTTGGGAATGTTGCCATGTAGATACGACGTTTTGTATCATTGGCCTTATATTCATCCTGGTTATAACTCTACAGATGGATCAATATCGTTTTCGGATGGAGAGCATAATGGGGCTTCGTTCACATCTCCGAGTATACTGAATTTGGATTTTAGCACAAATGAAGATGGTACTCACTCAGCCACATTATGTCTTCCAAGATTCTTATAAACATGTATTGTTGCCTATATATCATTGATTTTCTTTTCCTACTGGTTATAACTCTACAGATGGAACAAGTTCGCTACGGATTAAAGACCATCATGAGGGTTCGTTGTTGGGTTCCAATAATCTAACTCTCGATTGTGGCACAAATGAAGATGGCCACAATAGTATTGGTACTGTCTCATTCATATTTCAAAAGCCATCAGTGCACTTATGGGAAGTCACTTTCATTTACAACATACTACAATTTTTTCATATTGGTAATCTATAGGCGGTGAACCTCCAAACGATGATATCGATGGTGCGACAAAGCTAACAGGTATTCCCACACATGCTTATCTAACATCCATATTGACCTGATGTACAGATGGTGCGACAAAGCATTATGGGCTTCAACTTTGATACTTCTGACATGATGCAAACGACATCAGCTCCATAGATCTAAGTCATATAACAAAGGAACACCTCAACAGGCAAAGGCGTGCAACTTATCATAAGAAAAAGGTCCAAGACAATGTGTTATTGCAAGAGGTTCAACAGACCTGCTTGTCGAAATCTGGTAAGTTGTTTAACTGTTTTCTTATATTTTGTGTTAATGTGATCTACATGAGTTTTAAACATAATCTTGCTAGATGCAGTGGCTCTTTTTATTCACTAACTACCATATATTTAATTCATCTTGTAGACCAGAGGGAACTTAACAACGCGTGGAGGCAGGAATCTTATCGCATAAGCAAGACATCTGGTTTGAAAAAACAACAAGTCGATGGCCACATTGTTCAACGTCGTACCCTAGGTGATATCACAAATGTTCATCAAGCAGGACATGTGATCTCGGGTACATCAATTACTCATTGTTTATCAATTTTCATGCGTGGCGTCCCCTTGGTATATCATAAAAGATTACTGACCTATCATGTTGAATCAGATGACTTGAATGTCACCAAAGATAATGCGGCAATATCAGAAGAAGACCGCAAAAGAGATCATAGAAACGCCCTCAGGAGAGCATCTTATCGGAGGAAAAAAGATCGGGGTCTCCAAGAAGATAAACTCCGCCCCCTTAATTTATCTGGTAACAATTAAATGTTCTAACCATTATCTTTACTATCTTCAAGTCATGTCTTAACCATGTGATTTATACCAATGTTTTATTAACCATGTTTAACCAGACAACCCAACTAGCTCCGCCTATACAACATTATCGCATACTGATTCAGCTTTTACTGCTACAACTACGGAGACATCTGGTCTGTTTATTGACAGTGATCTACATGGTAATTAACTATATGTGAGTACGAGAAGAATGTTCTGATATTCATTAGTCACAAAAACATATTTGTTCTAATGATGCTTGCACAGCTTTTTACGTAAAGCAACCGCTGATAGCCCTAACTATACAGACTCGTTGCATGAAGATGCAACATTACCCCCTCCATCATTAGACGCCTCCGGTGTTACCCATGACAACGACCAAGCTAAGAGGATACAGAGAAACTCTCATAGCCGAGCATGTTATTAGAAGAAAAATGAGGAACTAACGGTTGATGATAGAGAGGATTTGAATGAAAAGATACGAGGGAAGCGCGTGCAATGCCGCAAAAGCATGTCGGTGATTGAGAAGGGGCAGTCAAGTGCTCAAAGGAAGGCCTGTTATGCTAAAGGGGAAAACACCCCGTGCAAAGAATCCCTCGCACTCCCACGTCCAGACATTACTAACTCAACAACTGATAGTATCGCAATACCCCTCGATTGGGCTGCCGAAGAAGATTCATCGGATGGCGACCCTCCCTCGGTCATGCCAAATTATGGTGTTTGCACCAATGGTATGTAATTACTTTTGTTTGGTTCTGTTGCTCATTCTCATCAACCTTGTTCTGACATGATGCGGTCTTTGTCACATTCTCCACAACGTTAATGCAGCCAACGTCGATGTGTTCCCAGAGCCGATCATGGGCGATGAGCTGACACCAGCCGAATTGATGGATGAGGAGTACTACATGTATCGCGACCAAGGTATGGTCAACTCGGAACTTTGCAGGCGTGGAGCTTTCTTGTAATTGTAGTACTATGTGAATATTATTTTAATGATCATGTTTCAACGAATGCCTGTAGGATCCAATAATGACACATTCAAGGATGATGCAGAAGCGAGCATGTCGTCTGTTATACCTAGCGAGGTTGATCCATTAGACTATGTGTACACAAACATACCAAACAACACCCACATCCTGAAGCTCGACGCAAACTGCAAACACTACAAGGCCAGAAAGTTTGTGTCTGAGACTGACGGATTCTGCTATCGCAATGGACAGATCGAGCTTAAACAACCGGAACCAATCCCAGAGCTTATGAGGCTATGGTCCAGCATGGATGCAGATTCTAGACATTTTCGTGAGAACATAAGGTTCTGCAACGGGCATTTCGCCTTCACAACCCTTGGCGCCAGCCTTGATGAGAACTACACAAACATGAAGTCTGGTGTGTACACATTCCGGGCACACGGAACCATCTACCACAATGTGCATTCGTTCGGGCCTAGCTCATGTCCAGAACATCTGCAGTTGTACTTCTATGATGATGACCCAACCATAACTCATCGTAAGGCGACCACCAAGCAATTAGACCAAGATGTCGTGAAGAAGTTAGTAGACATACTTAAAGACAACCCGTACTCCCAGCAATTTAGGACTTTGGGTGCACACAAAGACAACCTTGATGATTACAGGATAGACCTAAACACCGATAAGAGGCTTGACCAAAGAAAATATAATAGACCATTGTCATCTGAGGTTGCTACAATCTGGGTTGAGGGCAGCGACCTGGCAAAAAGGTTTGACCGGAGGATAACACTTTGTGGTAACAACAATGAAAGGCATAGTATACGCGTGTCATCCGGAGCATATGACCCGTTGTCTTATCCCCTATTCTATCCAAGGGGGGAACTAGGTTGGCATCCGAAACCACCTAAACGTAATGTTCCGGAGGAGGCTGTACTACATCCTCAAATGGTCCATGATGATGATGAGGATGCAGGTATGACGTATGTCTCCCTTTTTGGTTCAAATAATAAATTATTTCTCAAATACGTCATCATTTTGATGCTATTCCATTATGTGCAGAGGGTAATAGCAGGTTGTGCGTCTCTGTCAGAGACTACTACTGTTATATGCTGCAGACACGGCCTGCAATCTTCAATCCCATACTCTGTGGAGCACGCCTGCTGCAGCAATGGGCGGTCGACATGTATGTTAAGATCGAGAGTTGTCGGTTGAGGTGGTACAGGAAGAACCAGACGCAGATTCGTGCCGACTTGTATAAAGGAGTTGTTGATGCCATCACTTCGGGGGAGACGCGAGCAAGCGTTGTTGGGGTTAGAATAGTGCTCCTTGGAACATACCCTGGTGGCGATCGCGACATGAAAAAGAGGCATATGGATGCCATGGCAATTGTCCATACATACGGGAAGCCTGACATCTTCCTCACCATGACTTGCAATCCTAAATGGGAAGAGATAACAAATGAGTTGCTGCCTGGTCAGACTGCGCAAGACCGACCTAATATTGTGGCTCGTGTGTTCTATGGCAAACTAGAGCACATGAAATACATGTTGTTCTAGAAGCAGATCCTGGGTGTTGTAGTCGCTTATGTATACGTAGTCGAGTTCCAAAAAAGGGGCCTCCCCCACGCACATTTTTTGTTGATCATGGACTCAACATATAAGCTTATCATCCCGGAGCAGTATGACCGACTCATTTCCGCGGAGCTCCCAGACAAGCAAAAGTATCCGGAATTGTATGCAATGGTGGTAAAACATATGATGCACGGACCATGCGGTGCTCTCAACCCAAAGAATGTTTGCATGCAAGAAAACGGTTGGAAGTGCAAATATCCACGGCTGTTCAATGAGAACACAGCACAAGGGAAGGACTCATACCCAGTTTATCGACGGAGAGATGATGGAAGATGTGCTAAGGTCCGAGGGAAGATGTTGGACAACAGATGGGTTGTGCCTTATAACCCATACCTACTGCAGATGTTCAATTGCCACATCAACATTGAGGTCTTCTCTAGCATAAAGGCCATCAAATATCTTTACAAGTACATATACAAGGGCCATCATAAGGCTTCTTTCAGCATCGATCAACCCGACGCCGATGGTAACATTGATGAGATAAAGAGATACATTAACGCAAGGTGGGTCACCCCTCCGGAGGCTATGTGGAGGATATTTGGCTTCCCACTTTGCGCCAATTACCCACCTGTGTTGCAGTTGCCCCTTCATCTCCCGAATATGCATAGGGTTGCATTCAATGCGTAGGCTGACTTGAAGAATGTTGTCGCCTCCGAAAATGCTTCGAAATCCATGTTAACGGAGTATTTCAAGGCTAACCAGGAACACCCTCGTGCTAGGAATATATTGTACAAGGATTTTCCCGGAAGCTTTACGTGGCAGAAGAAAAAGAAGTATTGGAAGCCGTGGGTCGAGCGGTTTCAAATTGGGCGCATAGTGTCTGCCAATCCTGCCGAGGGGGAGCGATACTACCTGCGTGTGTTGCTTAACCATGTTACGGGAAAAACATCCTTCGACGACTTGCTCACCGTGGACGGCGTGCTATGTGGGAGCTTTAGAGAGGCTGCTTAAAGGTTGGGACTCATCGAGGCAGACAACACGCTCGACGACTGTCTTAATGAGGCTGAGCAGTGGGCGATGCCATGTTCACTTAGGAGGCTCTTCGCAACCATCTTGGTGCACTGCGAGCCAGGCGACGTGCGTGGTCTATGGGATCGGCACTTCCAGCCTATGTCAGATGACTATCGTCGATCACGCACGTCCCCTAACGAGGTGGAGCAGATGGTGTTGCTTGACATTAGGGGTATGTTGCAGTCCATGGGTAAAGACATTGTTTTCGCTCTTCCAAGCATAGATGATGCGTTTGACCCAACAGAGGGCAAGGCAAGAGAGGTTATCGAGGAATCAACCGTTGAGTTTGACATGGATGACACAAAATTGGCATCTTCGCTGAACATGGAGCAGAGGGCCGCATACGATGAGATACTAGGGGCTGTTGAACGCGGTGATGGGGGTGTATTCTTTGTTGATGGCCCTGGAGGTACAGGGAAGACCTTCCTATATAGGGCGATGCTTGCCAAGGTGAGGAGTCAGGGCAAGATTGGTATCGCTACCGCAACGTTCGGCGTTGCCGCTTCTATCATGCCTGGCGGCAGGACTGCCAACTTGAGGTTCAAGATCCCATTGAGTTGCGATGATGGAGCCTCGTGCAGCTTCACCAAGCAGAGTGGGACCGCCAAGCTGCTACAGATGGCCTCATTGATAATATGGGACGAGGCCAGCATGACGAAGCGACAAGCGGTTGAGGCATTGGACAATAGCATGCGCGACATCATGGGAATACGCGACCGACCCTTTGAAGGAAAGACTGTTGTTTTTGGCGGGGACTTTAGGCAGGTTCTTCCGGTCATCAGAAGGGGGTCACGGGGCCAGATAATTGATGCAACCCTCCGAAGTTCTCATCTATGGAAGGGTATGCGGCAGCTTCGGCTCATCACCAACATGAGGGCTCATAATGACACGTGGTTTGCCGATTACTTGCTAAGGGTCGGCAATGGCACTGAGGATGTCGACGATCAAGGCAACATAGTACTCCCTGAAGATATTTGTCTGCCGTCTATAGGCGAGGTTGACGACCTAGAGAAGCTTATTGACCACGTATTTCCGGGTCTAGACGACAACATGGCTGATTCGAATTACATGACATCTCGAGCAATCCTTTCCACAACAAACGACAATGTAGACAAGATAAACATCCGCATGATTGAGCGTTTTCATGGAGATGAAAAAATCTACCATAGCTTTGACAGTGCGGAGGATGACCCATATGGCTACTATGCACAGGAGTTTCTGAATGGATTGACTCCTAATGGTCTTCCTCCGCATGCTCTCAAGCTAAAGATGAACTGCCCTGTCATACTTCTAAGGAACATTGATCCAGCTAATGGACTGTGTAATGGCACTAGGCTTGTTGTTAGAGGTTTTGAGAGCAACACCATTGATGCAGAAATCGTGATTGGACAACACGCTGGCAGGAGGGTCTTCCTTCCTCGAATACCTCTCTGCCCATCTGAAAATGACATGTTTCCGTTCAAGTTTAAGAGGAAGCAATTTCCTATAAGGGTTAGTTTTGCTATGACCATTAACAAGGCTCAAGGGCAGACCATCCCGATTGTTGGTGTCTACCTACCCAATCTCGTGTTCTCACATGGTCAGCTCTATGTTGCTTTGTCTCGAGCCACTGTGAAGAGAAACATAAAGATACTCATTCAGAAGGATAAGCCGAAGGAGAAGGCCAACAAGCATAAGGACAATCCAAAGAAGCGGAAAAGAACGACCGTGTCCTTACTGACCTCGATGAAGAACATCGTCTACAAGGAAGTCCTTACAGGCTGAAGACCGGTTAATAGCAAGGCAGGTTTTGTAACGACAGGACAATTACTCTTGTGACTGTAAAGACTTGCTGTAATTCGTTTTTCTACATGTATCTTTTTATTTGTTATTTTGATAGCTGGATGTATACTCGATCAACTTGAGCTACGCACTGCAGTTCAATAATCAACCGTTGTATTGGCACCATCATCGCTGTTATGGGTTTTCTACTATCGTTGTTTCTCTGGCAATGTACATGTCACACAGCGTTGTATTTAGTGTGTAATCTGTGATCCAAATCTAATGATTGGCCTGCTAAATACCTTGGACATGCAATTAACTTTTTGAATGAAGGCAAGTTATCATACCCGTTCTTATTTATTTTGGTAATTTGATTCTATGCTTGACTGTAACTTTATTGGCGTCCTTATTATCTATCTATTATTCTGATATGTCACAACTAAAATATTCAGATTGGTTTGAATTATAAGATCAACACACGCATAAGGTAAGTTTGTGCAACATTTGAAATTGTATTTTCCATATGTACTTTTAATAAATAATAAAATGCGTGTAATGCGTATTTGCCAATAAGTTTAAATGCCCGTTCGACTCTGTAGATTGTGACAATGCACATGTCTGTTCGCTTAAGTGTGCAATATTTGGCAAAAGTTATATTACTTGTACTTTCACGCAGCTATACTAATTATTTAACAGTTCAATTCAAGTTACATATTATTTATTTCCATTGGTTCATTTACCTTTATGAGTTTACAGCGGATCTGAAAGAGTTCTAAATTATAAATTTGTACAAGGCTGCATTAATCTAGGACCTGGCTAGGATTGGTTCAGGGAGCAAGCATCGTTTCATGGATTTCTGGTACATGAGAACTTGTGTTAGGCTGATATCGAGCATCATGTGTTCTGGTGCCTTAGCGGGACAGCAAGGATTCCACTAAGATGGCTGGTCCGTCTTAGGGTGGTCGACTTATAGTTGCACCCAGCCAAGACGATTTGCTGTGCTGGCATCAAATAATTAAATGTTCATCAAAATGTGTATCATTTTCTAGATGCCATGTAATACTAGGATTATCTTTTTACCTTCTGATGATAGCATGCACTAGATTATTCTTTTGGTTACATCCGTACGAACCAGCATGGCAAGTAAGGCTCTTAGCTAATTTTCTAGAGCAAGATTATCTATTACTTATTGATATTTTCCTATCACATTATACATCTCATTATATATAGAGCTCCAAGTCCATGATAAATATCAAACCGCAGCAACATGAATCTATGAAGGAAATTACTATAGATAAGCTTGGATATTTTTCAGGTTGGAGGACTTTTGCTAGATTCAGCCACGGATATTTTTTAGGTAGCTAATGCTTAGTGACCTGGCCGTTTGTGACAGGGTTGCCATGTGGTAGTGGTCATAGTGCCCAAAGGTGTGTCTGTAACATGATACTTCATCCTGCGCAATTATCTTTTTTAACATTGGACAGATTATGCTGCTCCGTATGCGTGTGATTTATGGCTTTTCTGGATCTGCACTTTTCAGGCAGGGAGGCCGACGCCGGTGTGGGATTGCTGTTTTATGCTGCTCCATATGGCAGAGAGAGCGTGTGTTTGCGAGAAAGGCACAAGGGCCAGAGCAGCTCTATGCATCTGTGTAATTTTGATGCCGACGAGCAGCAGCAGCCAGGCGTCACGCGTTGTGAGAGATAGAAAGATGAGCTATAATTTTTAAATACTGAATGATCCCGCTGATCTGTTGCTTCTGCTAATGCATTAGCAGAAAGCATTTGCCTATTAACGTTGCTGCTAATGCATATGCATAAATAGACAACATTATGTTGTTTGCTAGCTATCGGAGCATGTACTTCTACTACTATTACAAGACGTGCTCTACTATTGTTTCTCATTTGTACGTATGTGTGTCATTAAGACAGTCGTGATGAAAAAGAATAAACAATATTCTCCCATAGTACAAATATATTGTTTGATATAGATGATGATCGTAAAATTATGTGTTAGGCATGATATATGTGAAAACACTAAAATTGTCTATTGTCCCATAGCTACGCACAGGCATTTACCTAAATCCTAATTATATATATCATCAAGGTAATGGAAAATTAGAATATAATACAATTAATTAATATTTAATGTGAATATCAGAAAGGTTAATTAATATCCATAAAAAGGAAAGTTTGTTTTTCAAAGGCATGTGATAAATCAGATGCGTTTTCATAGGCAAGTGATATCAATGTGAATCAAACTGAAGATCATGAACCGATTTTGATATGTACGTTTCCTTGATTAATAACGAATATTTAATAGGTTGCCGAATATTACATATGTTAATATAGATATGTCACCCACGGGGGCCTAGCCAGCCAAAATCAAATTTTCATCACTATTTCATTTTCCCGCCGCCCACTATTCTTATATAAATGATCCCCGCTGCCCACAATTTTTCTTTAGAGGAAAAGTCATCTCTTCCACGACGACCATGGTGATCTCATACGGATCGATCACATCTAAGAGGGTGGTGGCGCCGCCGCCAGCTCCTGTCATCAGTCAACTCATCTCCCCTCCGATGAACAGGCAAGATAGAATAATCTTTTAGTACGTCTATTTGCCATCACTATATAACGGGTTTTTTTCTTGAAATAATCACCATTGTTTTGCCACTTGTTCTTTTATCTAAAAAGATGTAGCACATGGGATACACTAGAACATATTATTAGGATTGGTGATCAAATCATCTATTGTTGGCTTGTTTTCATCTTGTATATTAGTTAAAACCAGATGGACAGTGAGTCAGAATTACATAATCTTTTTTTTTTCATCGTGTACAATCCAGATGTAGAAAGCACTAACACAATCACCTGAGTATATTACTCTTTGATTAGCATTCATTTATATAATTTTTTAAGCTAATAGATTGATGGTCTGGCTGTAATCTTATTGGGGTTGTTTCTTATAACCATTCGGTACTGCATGTTTTCAAAACCATTTTTATCCCATATGGAATGGTTCAGATTGCAAGAAGGAAACAAATAAGCAGAACACGAATAATATGTATAAATTTGGCATGATTAGTTTTGGGCCACTAGAATGTTATGCTCCTTGTCTGCTAAATTTTATGCTCCCCTTGGAAAATAATTTTACCTGATCCTTTTGTTTTTTATACGCACAGGAACATGAATTTTCATCGCGTCCAAATGGAACACATATATCATAATTGCTGGATTATTCAAGCTAGGGTCATGTGGAAGGCTCACATCAAAGATAATGGCATGGAAAACTTGTACCTTCATTGCATACTACTCGATCGACATGTAAGAATACTTTATAGCCCACATTTTGTAAATACAATTTTGATAAACATATTTTTTGTGCTCATTGTTGTTATGTTTCATGAAAATATATTAGGGAACAAAGATGGAAGCGATTGCATACAACAGCCAGACAATCCGTTTCAACAGCGTGCTAGAAACCGGTAGGACCTATGATTTCAATCGCGTCGGGTTCAACCCCACAGAAATGCCAGATGGACATTTCTGGTACCTAGCCATGGACTTTGTGACCACACTAAGTTCTACAACCGAGGTTACGTTGTCGGTGCAGCAGATAACGTCGACAATTTGCCCACCATGCTTCCCACAGTTTGGAGAAATCTTTGAGCTACGGGACAAAACCATCACGGGTGCATCATTTAGTTAGTTGTTTTTGCATATTACTCCATACAAGTCAGAGTCTCATTGTGATTTCAAATTTGCAGATGTGGTTGCTATCCTTGCCTATGTTGGTCAGATATAATTTAAGTGGATTCAATATATAGGTGCCATGTCCCTTCCCTCGAGATTGGCCTCATGAACTTTCAGTAAGTGCCAATTATAATACGAGATTATCATATGCTTATTTTTGTAATTCTATTGTTGCAATGATAATCACATTTGTATTTATTTGTAGACGGCAGATAATTTTCTTACGTGTACGTGAAGAGCACGTTGGGCCTCACTTCTGGCATTTGCAATGCACTTCCAATCTGTTCGAGAAGTTTGCTGTAACTTACATACAGGTAAATCAGAGGCAACGTTGCTTGCCAACTATGAGGGAGAGCACATTCTTCTTCTCTCCCAACATTAATGATCATCATCATTATCTACAAGGTAGGGGCTGCGTTCTATTTTAATTTTTTTTTCAATATATTTTTTCTGTAATAATATGTCACTACTATATAACACTGATTGTTATCGTAGATATCCATGAAGTCAGCCTGACGACACTTGATGAAACACGTGCGTACGTCAATCGTGTTGTTCAAGGTAGGAACAATGGACGTTAGAAGTATCACAACTGAAATTAGAGCATCCTTGAGGGTTTTGGACGACTGACTATGTACTGATGCATATTCAAATGTCGTAAATAAATGGATTCTACAGTTTCGTTATGGATCGAATTAAGAATTATCATTTTGGCATTATGATTAATGTATTATACATTTATATACCTTAATAATATGTAGTGTTCAGTCTTTTGTCTTACGCCGTCGTCCTTTGTCCGTCTCTCCCCCACCATTCCTTTTTTCACAGAAGCCAGGAAAAGAAACAGCACACGCATGCATCAGTTTTTTTATTGCAATAACTAACTAATTCCTCTTCCCCTCGTGCGATCCCAAGTCAGGCATGATCCTGGCATAACAACACGCACCCACGCCTCCGCCGACGCATGCTTGCCCCCATCCGCCCGAGTCCTCTGGTCCATGTTCTCCCTCTCTTATCCCTCCTCCATTTATGCCTTATCGATCCTAACAAGATGGTGCGCGCATGGCACGCATGTAAGGATTATGTTCCAGTTGGAATATATATCAAACAATAGTTGCTTTATTTTTTCCTTTACGAATTTTATTTTTCTCAAGACTATGAGCATTATAAACTCTTAATTGATCTTTAAAGATTTGCGGGAATAAAAGGCCACTGTTAGGTGTTTCATGCACTATTATATTGTGACAATACTCACTACTGCTGTATCTTATTGATCAAGTAAACTATCGACATGATTTGTATGTGTGGATATTTCTTTCTAGAAGGCGTCCTATGTTTATCTCTAGGGCTTAACTAGATGTGTCTTAGTTATTCCACATTGATATGAGGCACTGAAACAAAAAACTAAAGAAAAAAGCTACTCACACCAATTTCATGTGATTTAGATGTGCAATACTACTTAAAGCACATCTAGACGTGCTTCAGCAAAACCGTATTTTATAACTCAAAATTTTCTCTCCATGGCAATATACCCGTGCGTTAAGAATATGGAACAATACATGTAAAAGAAGTGGACTGTAGTTGCATAATTCAAATAAGGGTAAATATATAGATTTTTCCACATGGTATAGGTTATGTTATGTGACATAGGTGTTGAACCACTAAAAATATATATGTACCCTGTTGCAACGCACAGGCGCCTATGGATTATATCATCCTATCTATAGTTTTTGTTATGGCAACTTGTAATTATGGAAGGATATGGGCCACCTTCCGAGTACATGACAAAGATTCCTTAAAGTCATTTCCTTCCAATACGATGTAGTATCCAATCTAATGGTGTGGCCTACCATACGTTCAATGGGTTTCCTAGTTTGGGCATTAATTTTCCCACTAGCTGAATGCCCGTGCATTGCCACGGAACATCCATTCACCATTGTTATTCACTACCAACGCTTATCCAATCTTGCTAGTTGCTCACTGTTATCAACGAACCCATGATAAGCCCTCTTGCAGCCCTGACAACCCCTCCTTAATGCACTCACCCCACAAAATAGTATGATACCTTCTTCTCTATACATTATACTCCCTCCGTTACAAATTTCTTTCTAAGAAGCAAGTCAGCAAATATTACAAAAAAGAACCCATATCCACATCAAAGGAAGCATCACTGCATCAACATAACTAAATAAGTATCCTATCAAGCAGGCACATCTGATATGTCCATCTTCAATCTACGGTTTCTTCCAACTAAAAATCTGCTATGACAAGCTCATATTGCTCTACATTTTCTGAAACCATATGTTAAAATGACCATGATTGCCAGTGCGTTGCCACAGAATAAAGAATATGAATACTTTTTTATTCAGAAAATGACTTTGAAAGAAGATAAACATGCTTCACTCTTCTATATCTGTAGACCGCTATCCACCCTCTTCATCACCTTACTGACATAATGACAATGATCTTCTTAACCTCCCTCCACTTGTTTCGACAAAAGCACATGATTGGAAATGGAATAATAGTCACTTGAACACATACGTCGAATAATACATATGTACTTTCTAACAGTATCATGCCTTGGCCACACGCAGACGGCTTCATTTACTCCTTGCTTTCGGCAACCTACTTTAAAGTACTCCCTTCGTTCCAAAATAGATGACTCAACTTTATACTAACTTTAGTACAAAGTTGGGTCATCTATTCCGGAACGGAGGGAGTAGGTATTTAAAAATTTGAAATTTAACGAATCACATCATTTCTCTAGAATATTTTTACTTACAAAATATTCTTGTGAATGGCACATAGGCAAAGCACTGACGACAATTCCTGCAAGCTCTACAACCTTCAGCTCATATGTACTTATCTCATTGCAGAAGTATGCCGTCCCAACCTGGCCCTTCCGAAGCTTCTGACCGAGGTTATAAATATAATGTTCCCTTAGGTCTGCCGTGTTCAGCCCAATGACAGAGATAGATGTTGGAACAAACCTTCCTTCAGAATCCCATCAACAGTGGACTGGTAAAACTTTTCAAATGTGAGAGCAATCCTCTTCAAGGTGTTCATCGGCATACCTAGCTTAAATGAAAATATATTCGCTTCTGCATAGGATTTCACAGATGTACTTGGTTGAGTTTGTGTGTTCTATTCAAAACTTAACATCATTTTTTATGTTTTTCTATTTTAACAATGGAGACATGAAATACTTGGTGCATGTATATCCATATGAGATCTAATATGTAGTTGTAGTTTCAAAACAAAAATAAGCCATGCCTAGTTATGTATAGTCATAGTTACCATGCCCTTTTAAATTACTCACCACCAAGTCCTAAGCAGCAATGGAATTTCTTCCTTCGAACCAAAGAAGTGGTTTATAATCTAAAAAATAAAACCAGAAAACAAATAGTGAAGATAAACCTAAGTTGGAAGAATGTAGATTTTTGTGCTCTTTAGTGAATACTAAAGTGGTAGTCCCTCTGTAAAGAAATATAAGAGCATATAGGTGTACTAATATGCAGCACTACATGAACTATCAGTCACAGGTATATCAGCATCATGGTATCCACTTTCCAGTGATTTTCTCAAAAGCCAATTCAACCTGATTATTGCGGGTGCAGGTCTCTCATATTTTCTTAAATTTATCAATCACGGGTATATCAACATTATGTTTGACTCTAATATAGTTATAGTGGAACAATCAGAAGTACTCAATTGATACTGAAGGAGCCAAGCCTGCAAGTCATGAGATGTATTCTAGTCTCTCCGTCCCAAAATAAGTATCTCAACTTTAACTTAAGTTGAGACACTTATTTTGCGACAGAGGGAGTATATAATGGATATAAATAAAATAACTATGATGTAGCACTAAGACCTTTGTAGTATTTTCCTTCTTGGGAAAAGGTTATGTGAACACAAGGTACATCTCATATATACTTGCCTATGTCACTACGTCACTATAAAATGCTACAAATAGACATACGTTTATCTGCAGTGATTTACTGAATAAAATCTAAAGATACTTAATGTCATTACTTTCAACACATACTTTTTATTTCAAAACATTAAAATACTCTGTAGAAATTATTATGATCAAGTAAAGTACACTTCATAACAATTTTATAGAACTAACTTTTTATATAATTTGAGAGCAACATCTTAAGGCTGGAATTAACAAAAAGGCATGTACTACATCCAACATCATCATAAGTAGCAACACAAAGATATTAGATAGGTGTGTGTACAGAAAGCTATCGATTGAGCAGCATTTTAGTACATCATAGTAGCTAATTTTCAGGATATATTGGTCACTGAATAGTCGGAAGAAGTAAACAGATGGTTACCAAAAGTTTCGACATTGTGGAGCTTACACAGTCTTCCACCTTATCCTGACCTTGGTATTGAATCGCTGTTACCTTTCCAAAAAATTGAATCGCTGTTACAACAAACACAAATATGGATATCAGATAAAAATCAGAAAAATAAGTTGCATTCTCTGCCAAAACCATATGGAATACCTCGTGTAGTAGGAGTATTTTCAGTAAACTCTCTGATGTACTACTGCTCCTAGTTTCAGTAACCAAATAAAATTACATGCAGAACTAACACATGGGATACTGAGCAAAACCAAAACAAAGAGGAAATTATTGTCAGCGAGAAATATGAAGTTAAGTCTGATATACCGCTAGAGCCATCCGTGTAACCTCGTCAGTTATCCACCCCATCCGCCAAACTCTCCTCCGATTGTTGCCCCTGTGGCCTATGCATCACAACAAGAAGACTATGTAGAGAATGGCGTAACAAAACTGAAAAAAATTCTACTACATCTACATATCAGCAATGATGGATTTACTTTATTTTTTGAGAAATAATCAAAATGTCAAATGTATAGATAAATATTATAGGTCCATGCTCATACCTTTTCTTGATCCTGAAAAACACGACAGTTAGCAGGGGCACATGAACCTACACAGTACTTGGCACAAATCATGAAGAAATCACAGTAAGTCGTGGAATAGAAGAACAATATAATTATTATTCCGTCCCCATTAGAAGTTATTCGATGAATTTGTATCAACAATAAGAGTGCAGGTCATAACCAAGAAATCAAGATCGGGCTCGAGTTCTGTATTAGGAACCAAATCAAGAAGAGAACTAAACAAAATTTCAGAGAGAGGGAAGAAAAAGAGCTTACTGGTAGTTATACTTGTACCCCCGATCCAGCCAAAGCAGGTGGCACAGTGGACTAAGTCGTGGAAGGCCTCAACGGCAAGAGGGAACCCCCAGCCAGCCGTCGATGTTGAGTAACAGCAGGATTGGCATGGAGCCGTTAACGTGCTCCACGTCCAGGCCCGGGACGAACTCCTCGAACACCTCCACTGGTTAACAATGGGTCAGCCGGGTCGGCGGGTGCCTGGGAGAAGGGAAGAGGCAGATGGGACCTCCGGTGACACCTCCTCGTTGAAGGACGGGCCCGCTTCCCATCTCCCGGAGGCTCAATAAGATGTTGCCTTGCCATTGTCGCCGCATGCAGCATCAAAAGATGGGTCGGCGCTGCCATCAGATGGGCTCTATAAGGGGATCGGCCCAGGCTGTTGCGGTGGCCAAGGCGAGCAGATTGTACAAGGGCGGCGTGCATGGGCTGCGTGACGGCGACCGAGACGAGTGTCGGACGGCTATGGAGATGGGCAGTTCATCGGGACAGACGAGTGTTGGGGCGGCGGCGGCGGCGTTTTTTCTCACGAGATCGAGAGGGATCGAGAGGTGAGGGGAGACTGGGAGAGGGGATGTGGGACGTGGGACGGGAGTGGGTCATTTTTTTGTTTTTTTTCTAAATCGCGTGGAGGAAGTCCACGAGGGAACGTGGGCTGCTTCTCCGATCTTTTCTAGCGGGGTTGTACGAGGGAGGTAGAACCATCACGACGTTCAATCCTGCTTTAATAGTAGAGATAGTCGGATTTGCTTATAAGGAAAGTTAAATCATGCTTGTTCCGATCCGGAAAGGGAGACGTATATAATGGAATTATAATCGGCGTTTATTTATTTGCCCATTGTAGTATGGAATAAAAATAAATGATTGTCCGTTTATTAGCAATATTTTGTACTGGATACATGCACAGATGGAATGATATGGGCACCTTCCAATCCATACAACATGCTAATGCCTCACCGACCTGTTGGAAGGACAATTCCCGTCCGATTATCATATATATGGCCTGGCTGTGAGTCCACCATTGTCTAATGCCCCCTCGCTCACTCATCCTGGTGCTAAGACGACTTTCTGCCCGCGATAATGGCTGCAATGCCAATTTTTGATGGAGTGGACGACGCAGTCGAGTACATGTACAACTACGTCATGGCTTCCTTAGACGAGGAGGAATTAGAGTTTGTTCTGGCAGCCCTAAACTTCATCTATACTTTAGTTGCAATTGTTAGCTGCAGATCACTACCATTATAGTTTGTATTATTGTATTTTTTAAAACCCGAGTAAAAACCCGTTCTTTCACCTAATCCACAAAATGTTGGCCACGTTCATAATTTGTTGCATGCATTTACTGGTTAGGATCATGCTATCCTTTCTAAATACATAAGGTTCTTACGATCTAATGTAGTGGTTGCAAAAAATTGGCCATGTGCTAATATTATCCTTTTACATTACCCCATGATAGTACCATCCACACCACGTTATTTTAAACTACAATATTTTTTTGAACAGTAGTATATTGCAACGGGTCCTGGTGCATGATACATGTGCCATCTATAGATTTGTTCATAACTGTAGTACTACAGCAATACATTGCAACCGAACATGTCAGGATAGATTTGGTTATCTCAATAAATAGTACTTCTCTCTTGAAATGACACTACAATTACAATTAGAAGATACATACATTCACACCTTTCTAAAGTTTGGAAAAAATGTACTATTGTTTGCCCACACATTAAGGTATTACATTATTTTGATACCCTCATTTTTTAACAGCTTATCAATGATGCTGTTTTGTTTGCAGCACAATATGGATAAGAAGCCCTCGTCCATTCGTGATCGAGTTAAGCCTACGGACTATCCAAGACTCCATGCGAGGTGATACATGGGTCAATCTGAACTGCTTCGATCTTGCAGTGCGTAAGATTACTAGCGACGCGATACAGAGGAATGCAGGAACAGACTTTGTTGGCTCCACGCATATGTTTGATTTGCGATTCCATCGCCTAGCACGGGTGCTGATTCAGACTAGCCTAGGCCAAGCTGAACACACCAACTTGTTCATTAACAATGTCATTGTACGGCCTTTGCCGAAATACGACGTGCTAATGACCCCGTTCATTGTAAGGATTTTCATTCTTAACAATTGGTTTGTATACTATCTGTTCACCATTAACTTAGTATACATATTGCAGTACCTATTGCCGTTGTATTTGGTGGATTCCTCCTACGGCCTCCTTGAAGTTAATATTGAAAATAGGAGGACTCTCCTGATTGATCATTCCAATGATTCATTCTTAGGCTCAGAGGACTTTCATGACAAGGAACTTAAGAAGGAAGCCCATATAGTTTTGGAAGAATTTGGCAGTGTGTTGCAGCAGGGGAGGCCTGGTTTGAATCCCCATCTTGTGGATTGGCCATAAGATCATACATTTATTACAACCCCGCGGTAATTGTTTAAATTGTTCATACTTATTATACCCACACAGCTATAGGTTCTAATATATGTAGACTTTTGGTCACAGCCTAGACTCTGGATTGAAAGTCCTACAGGAGATGGCTCACCAAGATGATACTCGCGGGCATGACATGTCCAGGACTTCGGTACGTGCATATATAACAAGTTTATGTCTTCCATAGCTTTGTTAATTATGAATTTATGTTCTTCCTATCACGTATGTCTGTTGTGCAATTAATTTTTCAACAAGTTACTAAATTTTTGTTTATGTTTTCTAGGATTCAATACAGCTCAGAAAGCACTTGCTGGTCCAGATGCTGATGATCAAAGGCAATGAAGCAGCTGGAAACATCCCAGATGAAATTACAGCGTCCTTGAGGTTTTTGGACGAATGACTACGTACTGATGCATATTCAAATGTCACAAATATAATAAGCTAATAGAAATTTGGTAGGGATCAAATTGAGATTTATCCTTTTGGCAATATGAATAATGTATTGGATTATATATATATGCAGGGAATAAAGTATTTGATGGATCCCTCTAGCTTCCTATTCGCTTTAATGTTGTCTGCTTGTTTTGGTTCTATCTATTAATTTTGACTTCTATGTATGTTTTGTAATATAATACCCGTGCGGTCAGGAGCAGGTTTGTTGCTCCAGGTGAACCGGAGGCATTTTGTAATGGACCATGGCAGGTTCAGCCGGCAAGTGAGGTTTACAGTCATGCCTCACATCATATACTAACTCGTATCGTGTAACTCCATCCATACACGCACTACTACACGATACGAGGTTCACTTTGGCGGCCATCCTCACATGCAATCTATGGAATAGCCAAATTAAAAACATGCTGGATATAATGCACGTACCTTCAATTGCCTTTGATCTTCAAGTTCGCACATGATCCACATTTTTGTGTCATGCTCATGATGTCTCTGATAACCAGCTGATTACATTGTATATGTGTTCCTGATTAGAGTAACCAACATAAGCCCCTGCCAAAGTGTTTTCTTATTGACTATGTAAAGTACAAGTCGGTGCCAGCATTTTTCGACAAACAGTATACGATACCAACATTTTCAAATTTGATTGGGGGTGTGTGGGTAGGAAGAAAACATTTGTGTTGTATGGATGAACTTTCTCTAAACATAATAGCCATATATACCTACCTATGACGTTAAATCTACTACCACTATAAAAGAAAGAGAAGGGCAGATCCAAACAATCTCATCCATAGATCATCAAGATCTAATGGTCTTTAATCATTCTGTGTTTAACGCTACCAACCACGCAACAAGCCAAATCGATCGCTAATCGCCCCGCACTAAAAATCGCTCCGCAGACAAAAAACAAAAACCGCCCCGCCGCACGACCTCCTCCTCCTCCTCTTGCAGACCGCGCCGCGCGCCGTTCGCCTCCCCGCCGGGCGCCGCGCCCCGTTCGCCTCCCCGCCGGGCGCCGCGCCGCGCGCCGTTCGCCTCCCCGCCGGGCGCCGCGCCCCGTTCGCCTCCCCGCCGGGCGCCGCGCCGCGCCGTTCGCCTCCCCGCCGGGCGCCGCGCCCCGTTCGCCTCCCCGCCGGGCGCCGCG
>NC_041392.1:6464456-6464930 GCF_002162155.2 Triticum dicoccoides
CTCCTGCAGGCCGCGCCGCGCCGCGCCGTTCGCCTCCCCGCCGGGACGAGCCGCCCCGCCACGGGAGCCCGTCCGCGCCGTTCGCCGCCCCGCCACGGGAGCCTGTCCCCGTCCCGCCAGAGCCGCCCCGTTCGTCGACCAGCACATCAGGTAACCCACCCGCTGTCCACCATAGGGAAACAGAATAGTAACTTGCTGTGACTTGATACAAAACGCATCGGCATGTTAATCTGTAAAGAATGCTATTACTGGATACATCTCAGCACAACATCGCATCTATCATCGAACATTAAACATACAGTATTCAAACACATGGTATTTCTGGTTGCAAGTAGTTCTGAAATCTACATACTGTAGCTTCTTCCACATGGAAAATCATAGATAGAGATCAGAACACCAATGCATGGAGCACACAGCATCAAACTACCAATAATTTCAGTAAAATTCTGGATTGTTACAAGTGGAGCACCTCTA
>NC_041392.1:6465156-6466650 GCF_002162155.2 Triticum dicoccoides
GTCATAATGCCAGAGCACCAAACAGATTTGCAGCCAAAAGGTCCATTGCCACGATTCCTACTACTACTCCCCTATCAGAACAGAACACCATTGATCATGTGCAAAATTATGCTGGTGAGGCCTGATGGTCACCGCCAGTGGAACACAGGGATTCAGAAACTGAAATCCGGGTTTCAGGAGGTAATCATATATAACTGATTAACTGGAACACAGCTCCCAACTCAACTAACCCGAAATTGAAAGGAGTTCATCTCTGTTTGTCAAACGGAGATAAAGATGGCGATTAGTACTACCTTCAGCTTATCAGTAGTTAACAATCTCGATTTCAACTTGGAATTAGACACTCAAAGATACAAACAACTGCTGATATCCTAAAAATTCAGAACAGTATAGCTATCATTTTGAAGTTTAGAACAAAAAAAATCAATAAGCGTATTTTAGCTGGTTCAGGACAGTGCATCTTAGGCATTACATTTTTCTTTTTGACGGAATAGGCGTATTTTAGCTGGCAGTACAGTAGGCGTAGCCTTCTACCTCACGTGTACAGTTGATAGTTCATTACCTTAGCCTTTCCATCCCATCAGCAAGCTTGTTTTGGTGGTGCACCAAAACCAAACATCTACTGGCATCCTCCTAGGCTCCTGGTACATCAATTTCAAGGTAGGCGGACCATGGATCTATTTAACCAACTGAACTTCCGGGTTTTTTGCTGAATAGACAAAAAAAATCCTTTGAAAAGGGGTAAAGATATCAAAAGGCAAATGAGAAATTTATTTCTTAGTCTAACCTGAATATTAAACAAAGTTAGTACTAATTGACATATGATGGAACCTGAAAAACAAGGAAATGGAAACTGAACATGCATGATAGATAAATTTTGGCATGAAAGCAGATCATACTTATACATTTCGGTGGAAAATTACACAGTTACTCTTTTACTTTCTGCTTTCATGGGTGCTGGTTTCAAGACCAAATTGGTCCATACACACATCAAGTTGCGTGATCTCCAATGGAAGTTGGAATCACATATATATTGATAAACTTATCATTTACAGTGATAACATCAACATATGGAGGTTCAGGAATCAAATAATCAGTTTCACAGGGAGTTAGCATTTAGCAATGACCAACTGGCATACTACAGAAAACAATCAACATCATCTACTACCACTATAAAAGGAAGAGAGGGGCAGATCCAAATAATCAGAACCATCCATTGGCAAGATCTAATGGCCCTTAATCCTTCTGTGTTTAACGCTCCAAACCACGCATTAAGCTATCGCTAACCCAGCCCACGCCGCCGTTTAAAAACAAAAACAAAACCGCCCGCACGACCTATCGCCCACTCTCGCCCACTCCTTCTCCCGCACCCTTCGCCGCCCCGCCCCGCGCCCTTCGCCGCCCACCGCTAGAGCCGTCGCGGGTATAGCCGGAGCCGCGCCCCGCTCCCCGCGCCCTTCGCCGCCTGCCGCTGGAGCCGCCGTGGGTAGATCC
>NC_041392.1:6467670-6470619 GCF_002162155.2 Triticum dicoccoides
GCCGCCCGCTGCTGGAGCCGCCGGGGTTAGAGCCGGAGCCGCCCCCGCCCGCAGGGGGCGCGTCGGAGCTGCCCCACAGCTGGAGCCGCCGCAGGTCGCGTCGGAGCCGGCCCGCCGCTGGAGCCACCGCTGGAACCGCCGCAGGTCACATCGGAGCCGTCCCGCCGCTGGAACCGGCGCAGGTCGCGCTGGAGCCGCCCGCCGCGAGCCGCTGGTCTCCGTTGGCCTTTTCCACACCTCCACGAGCAAGCGACCCACGCGCACACCACTCTCCGCTGCACCAGGTGCTTGTGTTATTGCCTCAAAGATTGTGGTGTTAATTTTTTAGGATCACTAACTTGCTGGATTAATTTGTTCTGTCCAGTGAGGAAGTGATGGTGCACGAGGACGAGCTTCCCGGACAAGAAGATCTCCGTACTCTTCTCGGTGATGCAAAGTTGAGGTTTGGATTTTGGCATCCGATCTATTGCTTTGTCGGACGAAACTTAACTGTTTGTTTTTATTATAGCTTAGATCAGTCTATTTTAATCTTTTATGCTTATCTTTCATTCAAGGCTTCAAAACGCACTCGATTGCAAAACAAAATTCAGACAACCGATTGCTGAATCCTAGACTTTCTCATAGTTATAACTAATAAGACCTGCAACCATCGAATCTTTTGGTTGCACTCTCAGCTGATATATGAGATCGATCATCTCATCCTACCTGTTCGGAATTGCGGATTCCGAAGTTCCTTTTTTGATTCTGTTGATTGTAATGTTAAATATGGCTCCTAATTGGATACATACTTGTCTAAACGATTGGTGCAGCTGCAGATCATCTATATTGATTCTGGAGACCGATTCTTGGTGCTGCTGCAGATCGTCTACATTGATTCTGGACGTCGATTCTTCATTTACCCTTCTCATTACCATTTGCTAACTTAATCACCTCTCTCTCATGTTGGTTCTGAAGATCTTTTATGTGTCATGTCGACAAAGGCGTTTGATAAGAGATCCAAGCAGGCTGCATGTGAGGTGAATCAAGGTAATCTGTATGATGTAGTCTAGGAGCCGCCCTTCGCCGTGGTCCGCAGGTCGCCGAGCCGCCGCCCCGGAGCCGCCCTTCGACGCGGCCCGCAGGTTCCCCAGCCGCCGCCCTGGAGCCACCCTTCGCCGCAGGTCGCCGCTGCCGGAGCCGCCCTTCGCCACATGTCTCCTCCCTGCTGGCCGCCCTGCCCTCCACCGCTCTTATCTTCAAGCCCAAGGCACACACGCGATCCCCTCAGCTTCTGTCCTTTCTTCAACCCACCGATTCGTTTTCTGCATTATGAATTGTTCCCGTCTGAACATCTACGCGATCCAATTACAATAGAAGCATAAATCCCTATATATATGCATAAGAGCAAATCTTCCCCCAAACGGCAGAACAGAGGTCCCTCTTTCAAATGACTGAAGATTGGTTATCCCATAACCAGACGCAGAGGGAGAAATTCAGTTCCATAACCTCCATATAAATACCATCATCCTTGTTCCCTCCTTCCCACTTCTGTTAAATTGTTAGAAACCTAGACTCATGGGTAAAGGAATTATTTGATTCAGTGCTTTGTCAGATCAAAAATAGAATCTAGCTAAGGAGCACATGTCCTATTTTGCAGGTGATATATACTCGAAGGCATGAAACTGGTATTTAATAATACTCCAGGTGAGATATATGCAGGTGTTATGGATTGTGGTTTCGAGGAAAACAATTATGGAACTCAATATGCATCCGTTAAGTTTCTGAAGCTTGATCGACATCTTTTATCAGTTGTTAATTAGTACTAGGATTCTTATGCATGTCTACTGCTGTTTAGGAAACTAAAGACATGATGGTTCCGTTTGGGACGAAAAAGAAAAGTAGCACCAGGTGTGTTAACCCAATGCTTAGGTGATTAAATGCAGATAAAAAAATTATCCCCTGTTTGAGCAGTATGGAAGTGCACATGGTTATTTGGTCAGTGGCCTTCTTGGCATATGTAGATTTTCTGTGTTCTTAATTTTTAGCCCTTGTGATTCTTGTAGGTTATGCTTTATTCAGGCGTATAACTTGTACTCCCATTGCTCTACATTTTACTTAAATCACATATTTGACACTTTGTACAATCTGCAGTTAATTACTAAATCCCCAGAGTTGCAGAGGAGTTCTACATTATTTCATTAGTCCATTTAGAGCATGTCAATTGGATGTATAAGTTATTTAGGGGTAAAATCAACTTCCCTCTGAAGTCTGCTGCTGGTCATGCTCTTTTATATGGTGGTCTGATCTGGTCACACTCTTTCGACAGTCGATGCATATTTTCTTTTGGGTAATTTGCTTCACCTAAGCTTCAGTAGCACTGTGCATGGCCCTTTGAGTTCATATCTTCTATTGGCGTCTGAAAACTATCATTTTTGGTCATCTGATATCACTCTATTCATGCTATCAATTTTTCTTTCTCACTATATGGTAGTCCTTGACCTGTTTGTGTCATCGGAGAAGGGAATTTTCCTTTTTTTCACTTTTATCTTGTTTTCTTTTAATATATTGGTTTTAGTTGTATATTATAGAAGGATTGGACATGGAGATCTAAGATGGAAGCGTTTGTGTATATACTGTACCTCTGTATATCTTTCCAAGTTCCATCTTGCTTTATCATACATTTTAAAAGAATAGTTGTTTTCTGAGTCATTGATGTACTTATGTTGTGTTGTCACCGACCATGAGTATATAACAGTTTGTTGGACAAAAGTATTCTTGTGGTCTGTGCCATGGTTGGGCACCATATTAAATATAAAATGATAACATTGCAAACATTTTTATTTTGAAGGGCTAACAAGAAAGGATTTCTTCCGGCAGCATAACAAAGAACCCATTGGGTGGATGCAACACCCGAATGCCTTTTTGACTAAATCATTTTAATTAACTAATTACAGTGGCGGAGCTAGATGG
>NC_041392.1:6471415-6496034 GCF_002162155.2 Triticum dicoccoides
TATGTGTTCATAATATATATTTTGTGGTAGCAACTGAACCAAGGATGCTCATGGCAAGTTTAATCGCAATATAAATCACTTGGTTTGGAAACACACCTGCTAAAAAATAGATTGATCTTATCTTAGAATCTTCAACCTACCATGTAAACCAGTTCTCCTTTGTATCAATCTGAGATCCATCTGGATTATATCTGATTTTAGTGATATATAAATCAAAATTGATTTATTCACTCTTTGGTAAGCACTTATCTTTAGATGACACATTTGATAGTTCTGGTGTTCTGTTTTATGTGGTTTGATTTTATCAACCTAATTTGGTCTTTCTTTTGCAGATTATTTACAAAAGAAAATGGTTTGGGGTGAAGAGTTGAAGGCTTGAAGCCAAATGTTCCTAATCAAGAAGATGACCCGCACAACTCCCCTGAAACAAGGCCAACACTATGTGCCAAGATTGAAGATCCCAAATATGTTTACTTTGGTCCAATATCGTATAGCAGTGTAATGCTTCAGGCACTTTTTATCATTCATTTTTATTATTCAAATCTCTATATGGTTGCCATAGATGCTACTATTACATGGATTTATTACTATTTTTCATGTGTTGTTGAAAATAGAACTCACTCATTTATTTGTCTACGTAGGGAGTAGTATACAATAAGCTTCATTTCACTGAGGAGATCTTCCATTACCTAAAGTTATTAATTTCAATATGAATTCAGAATTCAGTACCCACACGAATTTCATAGATGCTTTGATCGAGACGTGCGTTGCACGTGCATGCTTACTAGTAACAATAAAATAAAGGAGGCACTAATGACTGATTCAGAGGACGAAAAAATAGGCATATGCATCTCAATAGGTATTACACATTAAATGCAAGAAAGAGTTTTAAGCTGATCTCAATAGGTTTATTTTTAATTATTTCCCTAATTCATGTTTATTTTTTCATGTTGTCTTTCCTGTTTGAACAAGGAAATGTAAGAAAATATTACAGCTGGCACAAATTTGAATGAAGTGTTCATGCATTTGAAGAAAACACCGTTCAACATATATTTCAGAATTTCTCGTGTATTAGGAAATTTTAGAAGTATTTTTGAAAAATGTACGTCATGCACTAAAAAAATAGTACAAAAAATATAAAACCAATCTACATGTATTACAAAAAAATGTGTACAATTATTCTAACATTTCTATAAACACGTTTGCCATGTCTTAACATATTTATAGACTTTTCTATGCATGATTATTTTTAACACACGTTGAACAGTTTGCAAATGAATGTAGACAAAATTTTATATCACACGTTGAACAGATTAAATACACATAAATTATATAGAAAGTTTGTTTGGTAATAGAAGGCCGGTTTCTTTATATGTTTTGTTTCGGAAATATATTTGACACCTTCCACTTATCGTAGAAAGATATGATCCGTCTGCATCTGAAAATAATTTCTACTAGGAAATGAATCAAATAGACATGCACGGATGGAATGATATGGGGCACCTTCCATCTGCCTTAGGTACCATGTGTTGTGGGACTTAATGCATCGGATGCTGAAAATCATGCGTAATGCATAGTTTGCTTATTATTTGGCTTTGAACAATAAAAGTTGCCGTAATATTTGGAAGGCACTTAAGTCTATACTAGCTGAATGCCCGTGCGTTGCCACGGAATATCCATTCACCATTGTTATTCGCTGCCAACGCTTATCCAATCTTGCTAGTTGCTCACTGTTATCAACGAACCCATGATAAGCCCACTTGCAGCCCTGACAACCCCTCCTTAATGCACTCACCCCACAAAATAGTATGATACCTTTTTCTCTATACATTGTACTCCCTCCGTTACAAATTTCTTTCTAAGAAGCAAGTAAGCAAATATTACAAAAAAAGAACCCATATCCACATCAAAGGAAGCATCACTGCATCAACATAACTAAATAAGTATCCTATCAAGCAGGCACATCTGATATGTCCATCTTCAATCTATGGTTTCTTCCAACTAAAAATCTGCTAGGACAAGCTCATATTGCTCTACATTTTCTGAAACCATATGTTAAAATGACCATGATTGCCAGTGTGTTGCCATGGAATAAAGAATATGAATACTTTTTTATTCAGAAAATGACTTTGAGAGAAGATAAACATGCTTCACTCTTCTATATCTGTAGACCGCTATCCACCCTCTTCATCACCTTACTGACATAATGACAATGATCTTCTTAACCTCCCTCCACTTGTTTCGACAAGAGCACATGATTGGAAATGGAATAATAGTCACTTGAACACATACGTCGAATAATACATATGTACTTTCTAACGGTATCATGCCTTGGCCACACGCAGACGGCTTCATTTACTCCTTGCTTTCGGCAACCTACTTTAAAGTACTCCCTCCGTTCCAAAATAGATGACTCAACTTTATACTAACTTTAGTACAAAGTTGGGTCATCTATTCCGGAACGGAGGGAGTAGGTATTTAAAAATTTGAAATTTAACGAATCACATCATTTCTCTAGAATATTTTTACTTACAAAATATTCTTGTGAATGGCACATAGGCAAAGCACTGACGACAATTCCTGCAAGCTCTACAACCTTCAGCTCATATGTACTTATCTCATTGCAGAAGTATGCCGTCCCAACCTGGCCCTTCCCAAGCTTCTGACCGAGGTTATAAATATAATGTTCCCTTAGGTCTGCCGTGTTCAGCCCAATGACAGAGATAGATGTTGGAACAAACCTTCCTTCAGAATCCCATCAACAGTGGACTGGTAAAACTTTTCAAATGTGAGAGCAATCCTCTTCAAGGTGTTCATTGGCATACCTAGCTTAAATGAAAATATATTCGCTTCTGCATAGGATTTCACAGATGTACTTGGTTGAGTTTGTGTGTTCTATTCAAAACTTAACATCATTTTTTATGTTTTCTACTTTAACAATGGAGACATGAAATACTTGGTGCATCTATATCCATATGAGATCTAATATGTAGTTGTAGTTTCAAAACAAAAATAAGCCATGCCTAGTTATGTATAGTCATAGTTACCATGCCCTTTTAAATTACTCACCACCAAGTCCTAAGCAGCAATGGAATTTCTTCCTTCGAACCAAAGAAGTGGTTTATAATCAAAAAAATAAAACCAGAAAACAAATAGTGAAGATAAACCTAAGTTGGAAGAATGTAGATTTTGTGCTCTTTAGTGAATACTAAAGTGGTAGTCCCTCTGTAAAGAAATATAAGAGCATATAGATGTACTAATATGCATCACTACATGAACTATCAGTCACAGGTATATCAGCATCATGGTTTCCACTTTCCAGTGATTTTCTCAAAAGCCAATTCAACCTGATTATTGCGGGTGCAGGTCTCTCATATTTTCTTAAATTTATCAATCACGGGTATATCAACATTATGTTTGACTCTAATATAGTTATAGTGGAACAATCGGAAGTACTCAATTGATACTGAAGGAGCCAAGCCTGCAAGTCATGAGATGTATTCTATTCTCTCCGTCCCAAAATAAGTATCTCAACTTTAACTTAAGTTGAGACACTTATTTTGCGACAGAGGGAGTATATAATGAATATAAATAAAATAACTATGATGTAGCACTAAGACCTTTGTAGTATTTTCCTTCTTGGGAAAAGGTTATGTGAACACAAGGTACATCTCATATATACTTGCCTATGTCACTACGTCACTATAAAATGCTACAAATAGACATACGTTTATCTGCAGTGATTTACTGAATAAAATCTAAAGATACTGAATGTCATTACTTTCAACACATACTTTTTATTTGAAAACATTAAAATACTCTGTAGAAATTATTATGATCAAGTAAAGTACACTTCATAACAATTTTATAGAACTAACTTTTTATATAATTTGAGAGCAACATCTTAAGGCTGGAATTAACAAAAAGGCATGTACTACATCCAACATCATCATAAGTAGCAACACAAAGATTTTAGATAGGTGTGTGTACAGAAAGCTATCGATTGAGCAGCATTTTAGTACATCATAGTAGCTAATTTTCAGGATATATTGGTCACTGAATAGTCGGAAGAAGTAAACAAATGGTTACCAAAAGTTTCGACATTGTGGAGCTTACACAGTCTTCCACCTTATCCTGACCTTGGTATTGAATCGCTGTTACCTTTCCAAAAAATTGAATCACTGTTACAACAAACACAAATATGGATATCAGATAAAAATCAGAAAAATAAGTTGCATTCTCTGCCAAAACCATATGGAATACCTCGTGTAGTAGGAGTATTTTCAGTAAACTCTCTGATGTACTACTGCTCCTAGTTTCAGTAACCAAATAAAATTACATGCACAACTAACACATGGGATACTGAGCAAAACCAAAACAAAGAGGAAATTATTGTCAGCGAGAAATATGAAGTTAAGTCTGATATACCGCTAGAGCCATCCGTGTAACCTCATCAGTTATCCACCCCATCCGCTAAACTCTCCTCCGATTGTTGCCTCTGTGGCCTATGCATCACAACAAGAAGACTATGTAGAGAATGGCGTAACAAAACTGAAAAAAAAATGCTACTACATCTACATATCAGCAATGATGGATTTACTTTCTTTTTTTAGAAATAATCAAAATGTCAAATGTATAGATAAATATTATAGGTCCATGCTCATACCTTTTCTTGATCCTGAAAAACACGACAGTTAGCAGGGGCACATGAACCTGCACAGTACTTGGCACAAACCATGAAGAAATCACAGTAAGTCGTGGAATAGAAGAACAATATAATTATTATTCTGTCCCCATTAGAAGTTATTCGATGAATTTGTATCAACAATAAGAGTGCAGGTCATAACCAAGAAATCAAGATCGGGCTCGAGTTCTGTATTAGGAACCAAATCAAGAAGAGAACTAAACAAAATTTCAGAGAGAGGGAAGAAAAAGAGCTTACTGGTAGTTATACTTGTACCCCCGATCCAGCCAAAGCAGGTGGCACGGTGGACTAAGTCGTGGAAGGCCTCAACGGCAAGAGGGAACCCCCAGCCGGCCATCGATGTTGAGTAACAGGAGGATTGGCATGGAGCCGTTAATGTGCTCCACGTCCAGGCCCGGGACGAACTCCTCAAACACCTCCACTGGTTAACAATGGGTCAGCCGGGTCGGCGGGTGCCTGGGAGAAGGGAAGAGGCAGATGGGACCTCCGGTGACACCTCCTCGTTGAAGGACGGGCCCGCTTCCCATCTCCCGGAGGCTCAATAAGATGTTGCCTTGCCATTGTCGCCGCATGCAGCATCAAAAGATGGGTCGGCGCTGCCATCAGATGGGTTCTATAAGGGGTTCGGCCCAGGCTGTTGCGGTGGCGAAGGCGAGCAGATCGTACAAGGGCGGCGTGCATGGGCTGCGTGACGGCGACCGAGACGAGTGTCGGATGGCTATGGAGATGGGCAGTTCATCGGGACAGATGAGTGTTGGGGCGGCAGCGGCGTTTTTTCTCACGAGATCGAGAGGGATCGAGAGGTGAGGGGAGACTGGGAGAGGGGACGTGGGACGTGGGACAGGAGTGGGTCATTTTTTTGTTTTTTTTCTAAATCGCGTGGAGGAAGTCCACGAGGGAACGTGGGCTGCTTCTCCGATCTTTTCTAGCGGGGTTGTACGAGGGAGGTCGAACCATCACGATGTTCGATCCTGCTTTAATAGTAGAGATGGTGTAGCTGCCAAACAGGATCTGATCCCTTCATATAACCTCCGACGAGCTCCCGTTTCAACACCCACCCCAGTCTTCACCAATTTTCGATCACTCACGACTCTCATCAATGGAGGCTGTGCACGAGCCAGTGGATGTTCAGCTCGCACCACAAGAGGCTTTGCCCGCCCCTCAGGAGGCTGCGGGCAACGTGAATGCCCTAGAAGATGTCGTTGAATACATTTTTCAATTTATCACTGTTGTCCAGGACGATGAGGCACTAAAGTAAGTTGTATTGCTCTTCATATTACTCTCGTACACAGCAGGCTAGATATCCATTGGGCAACACAGCATGCTACACATAATTAACCATGATAGTCCACTATATTATGTTTGGTTGTCTAGGTGTTATATATTTTAGTGTTTATATTTTTGCACTGTTACACCGTTGTTAAATAATTTATGTGTGCCTCTGTATCACACCTTTTTACCTATGGTACATGTGCCCATGTTATTTTTATACATCTATAACATTATTAAAGACAAAATAGCTACCAGGTTATAACATTATTAAGTAACTTTTTTTACTGCTTTATATTATACAAAAGAGTTAGTCTAAATGTGATACAGAGATGGATGGATGTTATTTGGTAAAGATTGGTCTGCATTTTTTGTGCAGCACAATCTGGATTAGAAGCGAACGACCATATCAGATTGAAATCAGCCTACGGATGCTCCAGGAAACAATTAGCCTTTTTGGAATATTTCATCCTGAGTGCTTCAATCTTGCAGTTCATAAGCTTGCGAGCGCTGAAGTAGAGAGCACTGCAGGTACAAGAATGATTGGAAACAAACATTTTTTCGACTTGCAGTTTCATTCTCTGGCACGGGCCCTCAGACACTCTTCGGTGGAGCAAGAAACACGCACCGCAGTGCTGACAATGCCATTGTTCGGCCGTTTCCTAAATATGATGTGTTCAACTATAACATTGTAAGAGACTCATTATTATAATTTAATTTGCTTATTCTATTTTTTACTAACATGTGTCTATTTACGACAGTGTCTACTACCATTTGTTTCTGTGGATTCTTCGTACGGACTACTTGTAGTCGGCAAGGAAACTAGGAGGGTTCTCCCAATTGATCCATCAATCGATATCTATGATGGACCATACAACTTTCATAACACTGAAACGAGGAAGGAAATCACAATGTTGAAACAAGAGTTCAACAATGTGTTGCAGATGAGGATCCCTGGTTGGAATACCAATTTCATGGACTGGTCAACGCACGACATCTCTTCAAACGACAGGCGGTAATATAGTAAATCGATCACACACGTTATAAGCCGACCGTTATAGTTTTAATATAGTTAAAAAAAATTTGTAACAGCGAAGACTCCGCTTTCCTTGTCCTACAGGAGATGGCCCACCAAAATGGTACTACTTATTCTGGTAGGAAGACCACTCACGTAAGTACACAATAACGAGGTTTATCATGCGATTTATTTTGCAGCAATTTATAAATTACTATTTTTCCATCTTCTCTAGGATTTAATATAGCTCAGAAAGAACCTGCTGGTCCAGATGCTGACGATAAAAAACAATGAAGCAGCTGGAAACATACCAGATGAAATTAAAGCGGCAGTGAGGGTTTTAAACGACTGAATATGGTCCATTTCATTTTCGTATGTCGCAAATAAATGGCAACTACATCTGTGTTAGGGATCGTATTGAGAATTATCTATTTGGCAATACGGATAACTATAAAATTCATTGGATGGTATATATAGGTTTAAATACATTTTTGTTTTGGATATATTAAACATTTGTTTTGCGACGCACCCTAGAACTCGAAATATCACGTCAATTGTTACAGTAAAGTCATGAACTACATAATTGGCAATACGAACTATATATAACTAACACGTCAATGCCTACTTATCAACATCAGTGCTAAAAGAAAAGCACTTGTCATAAATCAGGACGATCAGCTCCTTTCATTTTAGTAATAAGAGTAATTCCAACATAGTTAAGGCGAGAAATGTCAATTGTCCGCACATAGAAACCTTGAATGATTTGACACACCAGCCATTGCAGCTAAGGCCAAAACTTCTTGAAGAAGGGAATAGAATACCCATCAGGGCCAGAGGCTGCCTTCGGGTTGGCAGAGTTAATGACCTCCCAGATCTTCATCAGACAAATCAATCATTAAGGCCTCATTCTCGGTGTTTGAGATCATGTTACAATTGACCCATAGATAGGGAGAGATAGAGAGAATTAGCCCCCAAAAGAGAAGGGAATAATTCCACAACGTGGGATATGATGAGGGATTGATCCGAAGTCCTAACTCCATTAATAATGAGGCTATCTAAAACTTCTTCTTCTACCATTGGCAATGGCAAAGAAGTAGGTCACTGGGGAGTCCCCTTTAAGAGTCCAATTGAGGGTACCATGCTGACGCCAATAGATCTCTGTCTGCTGATGCAGCTACACCAGAGCGGCTTCAAGGTTGTATCGGACTGACCAATCATGCTCCGAGAGGCCTATCGCATCTGCTAAAAGGTCCAAGCCCACGACCTGGGCCTCTAAAGAATTTTTCTCCCTGCGGGTCTCCGCTGCTCTATTAAGAGACCAGCCCCTAAGATACTTACGAAGCTCATACGAGCATTTGTGCCAGTCGTCCATGGGCCGAAAGGATCGATGTGAAGGGTTAAGAAGGCTAGAAATCTTGGTGGCAAGAATATTGATGAATCCCTCCATTAGAAGCCAGGAAGCATCGAATTGGAAGCGCGAAGAGGTCATAGGTTGGTTTAAGCCAGCGCCCAAAATGAGGGGAGCATGAATTATATAGGTTTAAATACTTTTTTTGGATATATTAAACATTTGTTTTCTGATGCACCCTAGAACTCGAAATATCACGTCAATTATAAAAGTAAAGGCTTGAACTACATAATTGGCAATACAAACTATATATAACTAACACGTCAATGCCTACTTATCAACATCAACGCTAAAAGAAAAGCAATTGTTGTAAATCTATGGCTGATGGAAAGTATGTACCTCATATTCAAAGCTTATTGAAAGTCAACTATCATTTCCTGCATGCTCTACCTGCAAATTAAGTCGAGCTTGACCCTATTATCATGATGTAATGGACTCAAGTTATCAAAATGTTGTGGATCTTACTCTTACATGAGAAGGCATCAAGGCTCCCCCCGATTGTAGATTCACCAAGGTTTTGTTGATAAATGAACACATGTACACTGAAAACATGCATATGTAATATGATACATTAGTATCAAGGAAATCCCATGTTACCATGAGCACGACGAGTTCAAGAAAGCAGAAAATATGTCATACCAGTCGAACGGGATGTATTATAATAGCTTCATGTCGAATGTCCTTGATACTGATGCTGAATGTCAACTCATACAAATAACTACCAGAACAGATGTGTGTCTAGAAGCTTAGCTTCATAATAAAATCTGCCAAATCAAAACATCAAATTATAACTACAATGAGTTCATATACAGTCAACCAAACAAGTGACCTAAAAGGCCAAAGCATTATTTTTTAGTGAGAAAATAAGTGAACAAATAGTTCATTATAATTTCACTGTTACAACTTTAATATTTTAATAGACAAATCATAGATTGTATATATTGCATTTTTATATGCGAAAATTTTATACCTCATTAAAACTATTTTGTAACTTAAAGAAATAGTAAAGAAACAAAATTGTTTTAAGCATGTGTTTGGATCTTTTACATCTTCTCTGATTTATTAGCAGACATACTCTGTTGCAATCCTTCGGTGTATATATTAATATGAGTTAATAAATTAGTTATTTCATTTGTCTGGGATAGAAAAATAAGATTGTATTAAATCTAGAGATATGATTACCCTAATAAAGATATAATGCTTGTACATACAGATGACCACGGGGAGGAGGAAAAGGAAGTTTCTTTTATTTCCCTTTCTGTTGTATTCACAAAACAACTGGGCTAAAATAATGTAATCAGGAATATATTATCTGATACTGGGAGAAAGATCAGATCCGTCCACAAGTAAAAATATTTTATACATCGAAATGAATAACTGCTTTAATTAAACGACGCTGATCATTTGGAAGGCAATATCAACTCTCCATTTTACTAGATGTCATGGTAACAAAATGATAAACTCCATCTACCTACTATTTAACCACCCACCCAAGTTCACATATATCCCATCAGCAATTTCCGATCGAGAACTAAAGAACTAATTTTCTATCCAATGGAGGCGATCATTGGGAACGCCGCGCACGCACCCGAAGAGGGTGCGCCTGCGACCCAGGAGGATGTTCCCGGTCCCCAGGAGGATGTGCCTGCGCCCATGGATCTTTGTAGCGACCAGACCTCAAACAGTCTGATCTCTGTGCTCCGGTGTCATCCTTGGATCAGTAATGCTGACACCACACAGTACTCGGAGGATTTATAACAGAGTAGCAATCACACACTTATTACATCGAGTGTCTCAAGAGAGAACTTATTACAATAAATATGGCTTAAGGCCATCTAATAACGATAACAGCGGAAGGCTTGGAAGATAAGTGAGTCCATCAACTCCAACGGCATCACTGAGTACAGAACCACAACCTAAAAACTCCTTAATCATCGTCTGAAAAGTCTGCAACATTAACGTTGCAGCCCGAAACGGGTCAGCACATGGAATATGCTGGCAAGGCAACACATAGAGAGTAATGGAATGAAACAGCTATACTATATGCATATTTGGCTGGTGGAAAGCTCTATGGTTACAGTTTTGCGTAAAGCCAAATTTTCCCTACTTCAAAGGAATAAATTTATTTAACTATCATGGTAGTTGTTAAACATTGAGAATGGTTGACAGCATTCTCAATCCCAATTAAGCATCATCATTAAACAAAACCCAACAAAATTAATTTAGAGTAACATGTTGAGATTCACATGATAATCCAAGTACTAGATACTCAAGATTGTCCATAACCGGGGACACGGCTAACCATGATTAGTTTATTACACTCTGCAGAGGATTGCGCACTTTTCCCCACAAGACTCGATCGCCTCCGTTTGGTTTCTCGCACTATATGGTGTTTGAGAAGACAGATGACCAAGACATAGTCTTTCAGAAGCGCTAGCACCTTACGATCGGGTAGACCGTACCACCTACATCCCCTACATCTGCTAGTCTACCACTGTAAGAGTTCGCACGACTTAGTCAACTATGCTAGAGCCCATAATAGCTTGTGGCTGCACACGGAAGTTTCTAGTATGAATAGTCTCATGATCCCTTTGAGCCTGGGTGGCGATCCAAAAGAAAACAGGCAAGTCCTAGAATACCCAGGTGCCTCAATCCACCCAGATGTGTGTTTAAGTTGCCACCTTAGATAAACCATTAATTAACAAACTCACATCTGTCATGGATATCACTCACCCAATCCACGTCTACTAGCATAGCATGGCATAATAAGCAACGTAGAAGTAACTCCCAAAGGTTTGATAATAAACAGGTAATAGGTACTACCTCAACTACTTCCCATCCCACAATTTAATTAGATCCTAATCATGCAATGTGTGAGGATTGATCTAATGCAATAAAACTGGGTAGTAGGAAAGGTATGATCAAAGTATTACTTGCCTTGCTGATGATCCGGGAAACCTAGCGATTCGAAGTAACAAGCGGCGCACTCCGGGTTTTCTATCACAGACAAACAAACAAGCATACAATAAGTACTCATCTAATGCACAGGTAAAAGTCAAATAAGAGATCTAACCAGGAGGTTCAACTTAAGAACTCCGGTTTGCAAAAAGAATCAAATCGAACGAAGCAACGAAAGTCAAACGGCGAAAGAAAACAACTTCGTTCTACTAATATGGATCTAAGGCAAATTTTACAGTAGCAAAAACCTGTTTAAATTGGTTAAACGGATAGAGGGTTTCGAGACGAAACTCCAGGCACTTGAATCGCCTGATTCCCATAAACGAGCGAAAAGTTATATTAAAACGAAAATCGGATCAGGAATCGCGATCAGAAAAATCGCGGATTAAATCCGAGAAAAAGAAAAACGACGAACGTTCACTAGAACGAATGAACGGACGAACGCTCGCTATTTAAATAAATCGGAAAACCGATCTATTAAAAAAACCGAAACTAAAAAAACCGATGGAAAAACCGACGGAGAAACCAAACGGTTTTTCGAAAAAAATAAAAAAACCGGCGCAGAAAACGAGGCGCGGCAAACCTCGGGCGGCGGCAGCGTCCGGCGGCGGGGGAGCGGCGGCGTGGTGGCGGCGGCGGCGCGGCGCTTGGGCTGGGGCGGCTTAGGGTTTCGACTGGGCCTCCTCGCCGGCTTATATAGCCTAGTCGGGCCGGAGTCCTAGTCGGACACGGCCCGTTAGGTCGGTTCGTTTTTCTTAAATAATTACGCGCGAAAGAAAAATAAAAAGAAATACTAAACGGACTCCAAACATCCCGAAATAAATTTTCCCGGGCTTCTAAAATCGAGCCGCACAAGGTGAACATTTATTTGGGGCCTAAATGCAATTTTGAAAAACACACATTTTTCCTAAATTCAAATAAAATAACGAAAAACTCCAAAATAAAATCTTATTTGATTTTATTATTAAATCCTCAATATTTCTTTATTTTGGGAAAGTCATTTATTCCCTCTCTCATATTTTTGTAATAGAAATAATTGATGATAAAATAACAAAATCAAATGATCCTATTCTCAAAATTTGAGAAAACTCAACTTTGAAAATAACGAAATCCCTAACTCTCTCCGTGGGTCCTTGGGTTGCGTAGAATTTCTAGGATCAAAACGAAAAGCAAAAAAAATGTGATATGCATTTATGATCTAATGTATAACATTCCAAATTGAAAATTTGGGATGTTACAAACCTACCTCCCTTAAGATGAATCTCGCCCTCGAGATTCGGGTTGGCTAGAAAATAGGTGAGGGTGGTCCTTGAGCAAATCTTCCTCTCGTTCCCAGGTGGCTTCGTCCTTCGTGTGGTGGCTCCACTGAACTTTGTAAAACTTGATAACCTTGCTGCGAGTGACTCGATTGGCAAACTCGAGAATCTTAATTAGTTTCTCCTTGTAGGTCAAATCGTTATCCAACTGAATAGTTTCCAATGGCACTGTGTCTCTCAAAGGTATGTCAGCCATCTTCGCGTGGCACTTCTTCAGCTGAGAAACATGGAACACATCATGAACTCCTGACAATTCTTCGGGCAATTCCAACTTGTAGGCCACTTCTCCCATACGCTCCAAAACTCGATATGGTCCTACAAATCGTGGCGCTAACTTTCCTTTAACTACAAAACGCTTTGTTCCCCGAAGTGGAGATACTCGAAAATAAGCTCTATCTACGACTTCATAAACTGTCTCCTTGCGTTTAGAATCTGCATAACTCTTCTGTCTGGACTGGGCTACCTTGAGCCTATCACGAATCAATTTCACCTTCTGTTTAGACTCCTTAATCAAGTCAGGTCCAAACAACTGGCGGTCTCCAACTTCGTCCCACGACAACGGTGTCCTGCACCTCCTTCCGTACAAAGCTTCGAAAGGGGCCATCTTTAAACTGGTTTGGTAACTGTTGTTGTAAGAGAACTCTGCATATGGCAAATTGTCGTCCCAACTAGATCCGTAATCTAGCGCACAAGCTCTCAACATATCCTCCAAAATCTGATTCACTCTCTTGGTCTGTCCATCTGTCTGTGGATGAAAAGTTGTACTGAATTCTAGCCTGGTTCCCAAAGTTTAATGCAACTGCTTCCAGAACTTTGAGGTAAACTGGGTTCCTCTATCTGATATGATACTCCTCAGAACTCCATGTAGACATACGATCCTGGTCATGTATATCTTTGCCAACTTTGCACTGGTGTAGGTGGTCTTTACTGGGATGAAATGAGCTACTTTCGTCAATCGATCAACTACAACCCAAATCGAGTCATAGCCTGAACGAGTCCTGGGTAATCCCGTGATAAAATCCATGCCTAATTTATCCCACTTCCATTCGGGTATCGGCAATGGTTGTAGCAATCCTGCTGGCTTCTGATGCTCTGCCTTTACTCTCCGACACACATCACAAACTGCTACGTACTCCGCAATATCCTTCTTCATTCCGGTCCACCAGAAAATATCCTTCAAATCCAAATACATCTTGGTATTTCCTGGGTGAATCGAATATGGTGAATCATGTGCCTCTTGCAGTATCAACTTCCTAATCTCCGGGTCATTGGGCACGTAAACACGGTCTTCAAACCATAGGGTATCGTGCTCATCCTCATGAAATCCTTTAGCCTTTCCTTTGCTAAGTTTCTCCTTAATAGAGGCAATCTCCTTGTCAGTCTTCTGAGCTTCTGTGATTCTATGCATCAAAGTTAACTGAATCTCCAATGCTGCTACATAGCCTCTCGGAACTATTTCCAAACATAGTTCATGAAGATTTTCTGCTAACTCCCTTGTTATTTCTCTCGCCATTAATGTATTGACTTGGCTCTTACGGCTTAATGCGTCAGCTACTACATTAGCCTTTCCGGGATGGTAATGCAATCTCATATCATAATCCTTGATGAGCTCCAACCATCTCCTTTGTCTGAGGTTTAACTCCTTCTGTGTGAAGATGTATTTCAAACTCTTATGATCCGTGTACACGTCACAATGATTTCCAATCAGAAAATGTCTCCATGTTTTCAATGCATGCACTACAGCTGCTAACTCCAAATCATGCGTAGCATAATTCAACTCATGTGGCTTAAGTTGTCTTGAGGCATATGAAACAACTCTCCCTTCCTGCATAAGCACTGCTCCAAGTCCTTGACGTGAAGCGTCGCAATACACCTCATAATCCTTGGTCTGGTTTGGCAAAATCAACACTAGTGAGGTAACCAAACGTTTCTTCAACTCCTGGAAACTAGCCTCACATTCCTTCGTCCATATGAACTTGGTTTCCTTCTTTAATAACTCCGTTATAGGCTTTGCAATCTTTGAGAAATTCTCAATGAATCTCCGATAGTATCCTGCGAGTCCAAGAAAACTCCGGATCTCTCCCGCGGTGGTTGGTGCTTCCCACTTGGTCGCGGTATCAACTTTAGTGGGATCTACTGCTATTCCTTCTCCGGATATAACGTGTCCGAGAAATCCTACTTCCTTCAACCAAAACTCACATTTGCTGAATTTGGCATACAACTGATGTTCTCTGAGCTTCTCAAGTACCAAACGCAAATGCTCCTTATGCTCATCTTCATTCTTTGAGTAGACCAAGATATCATCAATGAACACTATGATGAACTTATCCAAAAACTCCATAAATACTTTGTTCATCATGTTCATAAAATATGCGGGTGCGTTAGTCAGACCAAATGACATAACGGTATACTCGTACAGCCCATACCTGGTGGTAAAAGCTGTCTTAGGAATATCCTGTTCTCGAATCTTCAACTGGTGGTATCCTGATCGTAGATCGATCTTGCAAAATACCTTAGCTCCTTGCAATCGATCAAACAGATCATTGATCATCGGTAGTGGGTACTTGTTCTTGATCGTTACTTCATTCAATCCTCGATAATCAACAACCATCCTTAACGATCCATCCTTCTTCTCCACTAGAAGTACTGGTGATCCCCAAGGCGAAGAACTTGGGCGAATATATCCTTTATCCAGTAACTCCTTAATCTACTTCTTAATTTCCACCAAATCCTTTGCAGGCATCCTGTATGGTCTCTTTGATATTGGCCCTGTGCCTGGCAATAGTTCAATCGAAAACTCAATATCTCTATCCGGTGGCATGCCTGGCAACTCTTCTGGAAATACTTCAGGGAAATCCCTTACCATTGGTACTTCCTCCTGCACAACTCCTGTTAAGCAATTTACTTGAGCCCTCTTTGGCACATGTCGGGATACATACTTGATCCTTCTCCCTTCTGGGGTGGTAAGCAAAATTGACTTACTAGCACATTCAATATTCCCTTCATTCTTTGACAACCAATCCATGCCTAATATCACATCCAATCCTTGGGATTCCAATACTATTAGGTCTGAGGGAAAAACATAGTTACCAATCCTCAATGGTAACCGATCACACCATAGACTAGCCAAATATTTTGCTCCTGGCGAGGTTACTAACATGGGTGACCTAAGGGCTTGGGTTGACAGGTTATACTTATCCACAAATCCCCTTGAGATGTATGAATGTGATGCACCAGTATCGAAAAGAACGAGTGCAGTAAATGACTTAACCAAAAACTTACCTATTACTACATCAGGCTGAGCTTCAACCTCCTCCACGCTAACGTGGTTCACCTGTCCCCTGTTGAAAGGGTTCGGCTTCTTCCCAGAGCTTCCATTGCTATTTCCATTTTGTATTTCAGGGCATTCATTGGCATAATGTCCGGTCTTCGAACACTTAAAGCAAGTGACTTGGCTCAGGTCCTTCTTGGCTGGGGTTGATGGGTTGGTGCGATTCTGGCCGTTACTTCCTCCATTCCCATTACCATTCCTGGTGCCATTGTGATTTTGCGAGCTACCTCCTCCATGGGTATGATGAAAATGTCCTCCCGGTCTAGGGGTAAAACGTGGCTTCTGCTGAGCTCCTGAAGTGTACTTTCCTTGTCCATACTTCCTCTTGCGATTCTCAATTTGTTGCTGCTTGCCTTCAATCATAAGAGCACGATCTACCAACTCCTGGTAGTTGTTGAAGGTTGCTACCATCAACTGCATGCTCAACTCATCATTCAGTCCTTCCAAAAACTTCTCCTGCTTTGCTGCATCCGTAGCGACGTCATCTGGGGCATAACGTGCTAACTTACTAAAGTCCTCCACATACTGGCCAACTGTCCGTCCTCCTTGGCGCAAGTTGCGAAACTCACGCTTCTTCATGGCCATAGCTCCTACTGAAACATGGGCAGTACGAAAGGCCTACTGAAACTGGTCCCATGTGACAGTGTCGACAGGGAAAGTGGCTGTGAAATTCTCCCACCATGATGCTGCGGGTCCTTCAAGCTGATGTGCGGCAAACTTCACCTTCTCCGCATCCGTGCATCGTGCTGTGGTCAACTCTCTAGCTGTCTTGCGGAGCCAATCATCTGCTACTATCGGCTCGGTGCTACTGGAAAACACCGGAGGATTTAGACTAAGAAACCGGGCTAAGTGATCAACAGGTGGTGGTGGTGGGTTGTTGTTGTTGTTCCCCTGATTCTGATTCTGGACTAGTAACTGCATCAATGTGTTCTGCTGCTGGATCAACTGGGTGAGCTCTGATGGAAAGGTAAATCCGGGGTCACGTCTTGGAGGCATCTGAGGGTTCAGAAAAGATGAGATTTAAGAATAGAGGGGGTCTAAAGAGAAAACTCTACCCATATGCACATGAGGCAAAAGCAACCAATTCACTTCATTCAATCAAACAAGGGCGTACAATCGATCTAACTATCGCAAAAGTGCTCGGAATACTATATTTACATGGTGGACTACTACTACTACTGATGGGGTGGTCTACTAGAAATATTCTTCAGTTGCAGACTCCATGATATCTGCTCCAGCTTCATCAACATAGTCATCATCGCTTTCGTCTGGGTCCGAGTCTATGTCGTCGATGATGATGTAGTCTTCCGGGCTAATCTCCTTGGGTTCTTCGTCTTCATCTACTGGTGTAGGGTCTCCCATAAATATCCCAATCCTTATTGTTATGTCGGCATTCTTGTCCACCAATACTTCAATTTCCTCTTCATAATCTTCACGTGTAGCCTTAAGTTCTTCCTCCAGTTCCTTGATTCTTGTCCTCGCCTTCTTTAGATCTATCATGTCGGAGCACATCTGGTTCTCCTGTCGTCGAATGTGCTGGTTTAATTCCTGGATAAAAGCTGCAATTGATCTATCCTTTCTGGTGCTGATCATCTCCCAGTGCTCATCTCGGCACCCACAAATCTGGTAGATAGTATCCTTGAGATCATTGCGGTAGACTTCTCCAATGCGTCCCATGGCAATGTGAGCTGCCATGATCTTTCCTAGACTCCAAGTTGGTGCATCAAAAGAAAACTCTATGGGCTCAGTGACTGGCATGAACGTCCTTCCTGGAACTTGAACTTGAATCATCCATCGCTCCTCTTCAGGTAAAGTGGCGTTGTAGTTTCCTGTGAAGCTGGGTACTCCTATGTTCAGGTATCTAGTGACTTCCTTCAAGTGACGTCCAAAGGGTGTATCTTCATCCAGTTGTGTGAACTTGTTCCTTGCATCCGCCATCCTAAAAGAGTAGAAAAGATGAGAGGTCAGAAAGGAAGAGAGTGAATAGTGATTAGGTCTTTAGCTTAGTGGTCGTGTCCTACAGTCAACGTGTGCTCTGATACCATCTCTGTAGCGACCAGACCTCAAACATTCTGATCTCTATGCTCCGGTGTCATCCCTGGATCAGTAATGCTGACACCACACAACACTCGGAGGATTTATAACAGCGTAGCAATCACACACTTATTACATCGAGTGTCTCAAGAGAGAACTTATTACAATAAATATGGCTTAAGGCCATCTAATAACGATAACAACGGAAGGCTTGGAAGATAAGTGAGTCCATCAACTCCAACAGCATCACTGAGTATAGAACCACGACCTAAAAACTCCTTAATCGTCGTCTGAAAAGTCTGCAACATTAACGTTGCAGCCCGAAACGGGTCAGCACATGGAATATGCTGGCAAGGCAACACATAGAGAGTAATGGAATGAAACAGCTATACTATATGCATATTTGGCTGGTGGAAAGCTCTATGGTTACAGTTTTGCGTAAAGCCAATTTTTACCTACTTCAAAGGAATAAATTTATTTAACTATCATGGTAGTTGTTAAACATTGAGAATGGTTGACAGCATTCTCAATCCCAATTAAGCATCATCATTAAACAAAACCCAACAAAATTAATTTAGATTAACATGTTGAGATTCACATGATAATCCAAGTACTAGATACTCAAGATTGTCCATAACCGGGGACACGACTAACCATGATTAGTTTATTACACTCTGCAGAGGTTTGCACACTTTTCCCCACAAGACTCGATCGCCTCCATTTGGTTTCTCGCACTACATGGTGTTTGAGAAGACGGATGACCAAGACATAGTCTTTCAGAAGCACCTTACGATCGGGTAGACCGTACCACCTACATCCCCTACATCTGCTAGTCTACCACTGTAAGAGTTCCCACGATTTAGTCAACTATGCTAGAGCTCATAATAGCTTGTGGCTGCACACGGAAGTTTCTAGTATGAATAGTCTCATGATCCCTTTGAGCCTGGGTGGCGGTCCAAAAGAAAACAGGCAAGTCCTGGAATACCCAGGTGCCTCAATCCACCCAGATGTGTGTTTAAGTTGCCACCTTAGATAAACCATTAATTAACAAACTCACATCTGTCATGGATATCACTCACCCAATCCACGTCTACTAGCATAGCATGGCATAATAAGTAACGTAGAAATAACTCCCAAAGGTTTGATAATAAACAGGTAATAGGTACTACCTCAACTACTTCTCATCCCACAATTTAATTAGATCCTAATCATGCAATGTGTGAGGATTGACCTATGCAATAAAACAGGGTAGTAGGAAAGGTATGATCAAAGTGTTACTTGCCTTGCTGATGATCCGGGAAACCTAGCGATTCGAAGTAACAAGCGGTGCACTACGGGTATTCTATCGCAGACAAACAAACAAGCATACAATAAGTACTCATCTAATGCACAGGTAAAAGTCAAATAAGAGATCTAACTAGAAGGTTCAACTTAAGAACTCCGGTTTGCAAAAAGAATCAAATCGAACGAAGCAACGAAAGTCAAACGGCGAAAGAAAACAACTTACTTCTACTAATCTAGATCTAAGGCAAATTTTACAGTAGCAAAAACCTGTTTAAGTTGGTTAAACGGATAAAGGGTTTCGAGACGAAACTCCAGGCGCTTGAATCGCCTGATTCCGATAAACGAGCGAAAAGTTACACTAAAACAAAAATCGGATCAGGAATTGCGATCAGAAAAATCACGGATTAAATCCGAGAAAAAGAAAAACGACGAACGTTCACTAGAACGAACGAACGGACGAACGCTCGCTATTTAAATAAATCGGAAAACCGATCTATTTAAAAAAAACCGAAACTAAAAAAACCGATGGAAAAACCGACAGAAAAACCGGACGGTTTTTCGAAAAAAATAAAAAAAACCGGCGTGGAAAACGAGGCGCGACGAACCTCTGGCGGCGTGCGGTGGCAGCGGCGTCCGGCGGCGGCGGCGGCGGCGTGGCAGGGCGGCGGCGGCGCGGTGCTGGGGCTGGGGCGGCTTAGGGTTTCGGCTGGGCCTCCTCCCCGGCTTATATAGCCTAGTCGGGCCGGAGTCCTAGTCGGACACGGCCCGTTAGGTCGGTTCGTTTTTTTAAATAATTACGCATAGAACAAAAATAGAAAGAAATACTAAACGGACTCCAAAAATCCGGAAATAAATTTTCCCGGGCTTCTAAAATCAAGCCGCATAAGGTGAACATTTATTTGGGGCCTAAATGCAATTTTGGGAAATGCACATTTTCCTAAATTCAAATAAAATAACGAAAAACTCCGAAATAAATTCTTATTTGATTTTATTATTAAATCCTCAATATTTCTATACTTTGGGAAAGTCATTTTATTCCCTCTCTCATATTTTTGTAATAGAAATAATTGACGATAAAATAACAAAATCAAATGATCCTATTCTCAAAATTTGAGAAAACTCAAATTTGAAAATAACGAAATCCCCAACTCTCTCCGTGGGTCCTTGAGTTGCGTAGAATTTCTAGGATCAAAACCAAAAGCAAAAAAAATGATATGCATTTATGATCTAATGTATAATATTCCAAATTGAAAATTTGGGATGTTACAATCTTTTGCCCCCACCAATGCATGCCGTGGAAGATGCACTCCAATACATATTTCACTTTATCATGGGCATTCGAGACCAAGATACATTAAAGTAAGTTGTCTTATTATACATTCTTTTTCTATATACAAATCATGTTGGAACACTCTTTTACACAGCAAGGACAGATAGCTAGATGGGCAATCCTGAAATATTCATAGGTACATGAACAATGTCATGCAAAGCCCATGAATTCAGGTTCTAGATTTGATACGTGTAGATACATCTAGGTGAGGACAATCTGACCTCGTGCAATGTCATGCAATCTAAACATGAATTCGGTTTATAGGTTAGTATAGACAAAGTTAAACTAGAAGATGACCATTGAGGTCTTTTCCTAAATGTTGTTGGGCATTTTTTTTCCAGCTCAATATGGATAAGAAGCTCCCGGTCGTACCAAATCGACATCACCCTCCGAATGATCCAGGACACCCTTTTTTTCATAAAAAACTTCATCCCAGATGCTTCAACCTTGTTGTACGTAAGCTTGTGAGCGCTGAATTAGAGAGGACCGCAGGCACCAACTGGGTTGGGAGCAAACATTATTTCGACTTGCAATTTCATTCTCAGTCACAGGCCCTGAGGTACTCCTGGATGATTCTAGGAGAGCGCATCACGATGCTGATTAACTATGTTGTGGTCGAGCCTCTTCCAAAATATGATGTGTTCAACTCTATAATTGTAAGAGACGCTCATTCTTAAATGTGTCGACCTGCCACAGTATCTACTACCGTTGAAACTTTCGGATTCGTCGTACGGGTTACTTGTAGTCAACCGGCCGAGGACGAGGGTTGTCGTGATGGATCCATCCTTCAACATGTTTGATCCTGAAGATAGCACTCATAACATCTTGATGAGGAAGGAAATCACACTGCTGAAGAAAGAATTCAACACTGTGTTGCAGACTAGGATCGCTGGTTGGAATACCCAAATCATGGATTGGGAAGAAGATACCATGTCCTATGCTGCTCGTCGGTAATATACTAAATTGATCGCATACGTAAGATGCAGACCATTATAATGTTTAATATATTTTTTTGACGCAGCAAACACTCCGACTTCTTTGTGCTACAGGAGATGGCCCACCAGATTGGTCATTTACGTAGCATGGGCTGGATGAACACTACCGTAAGTACATAAATTATGAGTTGATGTGTGCTAATTAGTATCCAACCAGTTTATTAAATGATTGAGTTTTTGCACCTTTCCTAGGATCCAATACAGCTCAGACACCAAGTTACGGTCCAGATGTTAATGTTCAAAGACAATGAAGTTGCTGCAAACATCCCGCCAGAGATTAGAGCGGCTCTGAGGGTTTTAAGCAACTGAAGATGGACTGATGCATGCAGATATGCCAATAATATTTTTCTATACTTCAGATTTGTTATGCATCAATTTGATAATTATTATTTTTTGATATGAATACTTAGATAATAAATGTATGGGGTCTTCTATAGACGTATGTTCACAAATTTTAGGATGTTTTGGTATTATCAAACTATTCAAACTTTATGGTGTTTTGGTAGTATTGAAGTTTGGTTTTATTACCATATTGTTGGATTATTAATTGATTTTGTTGCAACGTCATGAACAAATCATTCGGTTGTTTGCCATGAATGAGCCGTTAGCCCCATCTGTGCAAGCTGTACATGGGTAATAGGGCTTGACGCTAGATGAGATGAGTCGCCAGGGTTTACTGTTTTTCCTAAACTAGGCAAATGCATGTGTGTGCATAGGATATTTACATCCTTCGGCGGCAGCATTGTGCCTCCAACTGTTTCTGCACCTACGGTCATTTTCCTCGGAAGAGGTACAAAGCGGAAATTGTCACATCTATCAATGCCCGCATCCAGCTCAAAACCCCTTATCACTTCCTCTACCGTTGAATTTTAGACACATTATCATGTTTTATAACATTCAAATAATAGTAATTAAAAAAATGGGCCGACACATTAGTAAGTTAATCTCTATACTACTATTAACCAAATGAACATTTTCTTTTCTATGACCACCCCATTATGTGTACCAAGATTAATTGGTGCCATCAGATTATCTAACGGCCTAAAACGGAGGTTCGGATTGCACGTAGCAATTAATTGACGATCTATACTCTGCCGAGCGGACGAATATTCCCCCGCCGTGCCACGCTCCATTCACGAAAAATTCTGCCGAGGATCACTCCCCTTGTGGATCTTCCCGAGATCCCCGTGCCCCTCTCCCTCTCGCTGCTCTTTCCCTCAAAACCCCCACTGGTTTCCAGCGCCTCCAACCACAATAACTCTCGCCCCCACCGCGAAGGTCGCCTACGTTAAACCGAAGATGGATGTGGAGGCGGACGTGGGTTAGATATAGTTCATGAGTGTCTTATGTATGCGATCGGTCGTTGATGGGGCGGGGGTGCCGCATCAGGAGTTATCCTTCTTCCTCCATTATCCTATTCCACTCGATTGCCGGTACCATGCGCCTCTCCCTAGCCCTTTGCTCTTCCCTCTGCCACGCTAGGAATTTGAGATGTGCAGGAATATTGTAAGGAAGAAGAGAACGAGCAAGAAGCCGAGGTAGTGGAATCGGCATCCGGGTCGAGAGTAGGTCTTAGCCATGCTTCATGGTGCAGGTGACTATAAATTCAGCCATTGCCTCGGACAGGCTTCGTTCTGTCGGCGACGCGGTCAGAGAGCAGATGGCAGGAGCGCGCGGCCGGCCTGCTGTACGCGGATGGTGCCTTGGTGTGCAGGGGCACGACTGCGCCCGAGCATGGAGAGGGGTTTCCTTTAAGGGCTTGAAGCAGGCGTGTTGTCGTGCTGCCGGCTTTGCTCTGCTCTGCTCACGGAGGATGCAGAGGGGTTGGCGGCTTTGGCGCTGAGAAGAGGAACCTGGTTGTGCTCTCTCTTGTGTTTCAGAGAATATACTATGCAGCCTGTACTATTCCTCTGTGTCTTCCTGCTAATTCCTCTATCTATGACAGTTAACTCCTGACTATTTGTGTGCACAGATCGAAATAACAGTAGCAAGGAAAACTTGGAATATGTGGGACCATGATTAAACTCGATATGTTTGTTTCCCTCTCAAGTCTCAGTTTGGTTTGTACATCATATATGTTGGAGCTAATGTTGATGTGTAGTGATTTATCATCCACTTGATTGAAAGTTCAGGTGGTCTTGGGGATCTCTATGTGGCAGAAGATAGAGAGTTGGTGCCTTTTTGTTGCAAATATTTCTAGCTTAAGGTAGTTCTCAACTTGCTGCAATATTCAGTTGTTGTATGTGGTCCTAGGCACACAACAAATGCTGAATCATAGCAGTGAATGTAAGTTTTATTCCACGTACAATACATAGCAGATTTGTAGCTTACTATACTTGTATAATTCCTACAACTCCCACATTAACGCATGGGCAGCCCTAAATAGTAAAGTCCATACACGATATTGCAAAAGATCCATAAAGTCATGAATTATATTTGGCAAAAATAACTATATGTAATTATCATGTCAATGCCTACTGATCAACATCAGCGCTAAAATAAGTAGTTGATTTCATGCATCCAGAATTAGTATTGGTTCCCTTTGGCATTGGGAAACCATGGAGAAACTGGAATTGAAAGCATTTATCAAACTTGTGTGGTCTCTCAGATATTACAACTGCAAAAAGTATATTGAGACTGTACATTACTACCAAAATATGGAATGAAGTATTAGTACAAACTGTTAAATCATACAAAAATTGCTAAGTAGGAAAATGATTAGTGTGCATGTCGTGAATTTATTTTTGCTGTAGCTAAACTTTGGCATGCAAGCAATGAAAATCTTTTTATTTAATTAATACAATAATTTAATTCTTTAGTAAGATATGATTTTTACATCTTTTCTTATTTATTAACAGGTGTGCATATGATGGACAAAGGAAACAGATCTACACCATCAACAATGGTATATATGGTAGAAAACAATGTTATATATGGTATAACTATATTCAACCATGATCTGCTACCCAGTTAT
>NC_041392.1:6496123-6503652 GCF_002162155.2 Triticum dicoccoides
TCGGCCATCACAACAGCAGACCTGGAGGAAAATTACCCAAGGAGTACCTTGTGTAAGCAAGGACCATCTAGAAGGCGAGTTCCTCTAGGTACGAACAATTATGGATCTTTATCTTCTCTAAAAGTGTAATAGTTGTTATATTAGTATGTTTTATCTTGCATTTTCTGTATGTTGACCTTCAAAATTATAGCATGGATTCATAACACATGATTTTTTGAAGCACATTTTATAGCAATAAAAGCATGTATGCAATTCTTAACATGGCAGAGAACAAACAAATAAACAAACACTTATGAAAATATTAATATTATGACAGTCATAATAATAAGTCCTTTCATGTAATAAAAGCCCTGTGCGTTGCACCGGGTGTACAAAATGTAAATCTATGCTTACACAGTTCAAAAAAACTACGAACAATCAACATTGCAATCAGTCAAATAGCCATATCAGAACAAATAATTCAAACAATTTTGGTTAAAAATGTTTGTCAAATATCTAATATCTTTTAAGTTTGCAAATCCCGCACCATTCGTAGGAAACATACACATGGATATGCTCTTACTTGATTTTCCACATGGCAAGTTGAAATAATTTTTGTTGTATCAAAAGTATTGTGATAAGATTTAGGATCGAACTTGATGAATGATTTCGGATTAAGTAGTTAACAAAACAATACAAATATATCTCATTGTTGCATGCCTAAGGCTCAAACCCATGAATACACATGCACCCATAGTGAACAATAACCAGATAAATCATGAGCAAATTCATTCAAAAAGATTGGCTGCATGTTCTCCATTTATAATTCACAACCAAGAGTCAAGTCATGGTCATAGGTAAGTTTCATAACTTCATATATATAGAGCCTTATCTGGAAAAATAGTTGGAAATTAAAAAATGAAATTAAATTGATGGTCATGGTTGGCTGTCAAATAGTGTCAGTGTTGGCAGACAATGATACAACTAACCATTGAGAAACGAACTTGCTACTTAAATTCCTTGCTGGTTAGAAGAATAGATCCATTATAGAGTTAACAGAAGCTTTTAGAGAGGAAGACTCATCTTAGCACAGTCGTAGGTCCAGCCAGTGACAGCGTTGGGGACTTCGTGACGAACTGGTAAACCACGCCATGCCTGGTAAACACTGCAACATATCAATTTCCTATGTGTGAACTAATTATCCATAACTACCTTAATTAAAGTAGTAGTGAATTAGCTCAAAAACTAAAAAAACATGATCCAGACCCCACAATAGTTCCATCTACAAATAAACAACCAAACATCCAGTGACAACCACTGTGCTAAGAAGTATCAAACTGCGCACACCTCATAGCAGATCATATTTGTGCTAAAAATATATATGATTGAGTGGAATAGTTAAGAGCTCGTGAAAAAGGAATACTGAACATTACAGTTTTGTATTTGATGAGCAATATGGAATGTGATGAGCAATAACAACAGCATACCTAGAGCTCTCGTGCTTTCTCAGTTTTACATATTGCCCGGACTTATCCAGTATATATGTATTGTACTGCCACCATCAGTTATATATTGGTTACTTCCTAAAAAAATATGTGTTAGTGTTGGTTCACTAATAACCTGTATGGCAGGCTGTTTTCATGCATCCAGTATTAGTATTGGTTACCTCTGGCATTGGGAAATCATGGAAAATATGGAATTGAGATCATTCATCGAACTTGTGTGATCTCTCATATATTACAACTGCACAAAGTATTTTGAGACCGTACATTATTACCAAAATATGAAATTAAGTAATATTACAAAAATAGCTAAGCAGGAAAAAGATTAGTGCGCATGTCGTGAATTCCTTTTTGCGGTAGCTAAACTTGGCATGCAAGCAATTAAAAGTTATTTATTTAAATAATACAATAATTTAAGTCTTTAGTAAGTTCTGATTTTGCACATATTTTCTAATTTATTCACAGGTAACCATTAGTTTGAAAAAGGAAATAGATCTGCACCGTACAGGAAATATATGGTAGAACTAGATTAAGCCATTATATGCTACCCAGTTATCCTTCACATGGCCTAACCTTATATGTTAACCTCCTCTGCCATTCCTCCTCCCCCTCCTTGCTCTCCCTTCGGCCATCACAACAGCCAGACCTGGAGGAAAATTTCACAAGGAGAACCTTGTATAAGGGCATCTCCAGCCGCGCCCCCAGGAAGGTCTCCCCAGGCGATTTTTTCGTGCCGGCGCCAAAAAAACGGCCCAGTCGCACCCCCAGGAGCCCGATTTTCGCCGGCCTGGGCTGAAAACAGCGCTGGCGGACCCAAGCCGAACCCGGCACGCTGGGGGCGCCCGGGGGCGCCGGGGCGAACTATTTTGACGCGAAACAGCCGCGGGCCCGCCGCGTCAGCGACACGGCGCCTCGTCTTCCCCCAATTGCCTCAGTTCCCGCGGGAATCAATGCCAAGGCTGCCGCCGGTCAGCCTTGCCATTGATTCCTCACGGGCGGCGCGTCACGGGACGGCGCGCCGATGCCTCCTCTCCCTCGCACACGTACACACGGGTGCGGCGCGGCTATATAGCCGGTGGCCTGCACTCGCCTGTGCCCACACCAGCCCCGCCCCTCGCCGCCGCCCAGCTCCTCCCTCTCCCTACCTCTCCCGAGCGCCGCCGCCCAGCCCCTCCCTCTATCTCTCTACCTCTCCCGAGCCCGTCACCATGGCGGAACGCTTCCCCGAAGACGAGGTGGCGGCCAACGGCTTCGGCTGCCGTTTGCTCCGCGAACAGGAGTCCTGGCTCCTGTTCCAGGCGAACATCCCGGCGCCGCCGGACATGCGCGCCGGGCCGACGGGGTGGAGGCTCAGCGCCGGGGAGTGCCCATTCCCCCGTTGCCCGACGCCGTGGCGAAGCCAAAGTACTTCGCCGAGGAAGTCGAGGCCGTGCGCGCCTCCCTCACCGACGCCCAACTCTCCCTCCCCCAGTACACCACCGACAACCACACGGCTTGGGCGGCGTATTCCGAGTGCCGCCAGCAGCAGCGCTTGGCGTCCATCAACGGCGCGCCGGTGGTTGGCGACCGGCAGAACAGCGAGGGGCGCCACCTGTGGTGGGGCGTCCCCGGCCGCACACTCGAGGGCGTGCTGACATACCTCGAGGGCGGCAACGACCCGCCGTTGGCGTACCCGGCGAGGGCGGCCGCCCCGACGTAGCACCGACGCGCCGGGCCATGGGCGCCAAGGAGGTTCGGGTCCTCCTCTTCTTCTTCCTCCTCTCGATCTTCATCGCACTCCTCCGACACTCCGGCCCTGCTCGGCGTCAAGGCCGAGCCCGTGGCAGAGACGCCACTCGGCCGGCACACTCGCAGCGCCGGCATCGTCATCAACGAGGGCGGCCAGTGCGCCTACTCGTCGGCTCCTCCTCCGCGCTTCGTCAAGCCAAAGACGGAGCCGGGGCTCGCGCCGGTGAAGACGGAGCCGGGGCTCGCGCCGGTGAAGAAGGAGCCGGCCGCGCCGGTGACGACGGAGCTCGACGATGACGACGCGGCCCTGGAATGGGCGCGCAGGGACTCCATAGCGATGGAGAAGGAGCGCCTCGAGAAGGCGAAGGAGCGCCAGTGCGCCGCCCTGCTTCACTTCACGGAGCGTCGACGCGGCCGCGACGAAGGCGGAGTCGTCGTCATCTGCGACAGCGACGACGACGACGACGATGCGCCACCGCCAGTCTGCCATGAAGACGTCGGGCAGGGGTCCAGCAGGGGCGTCCGCGTCAAGGAGGAGAAGGCCGACGACGACGATGGCGGCAACTTCAACAAGTTTTTCCTTTAGATTAGTTTATGTATATGTGCTATGTAATGAAAATCCACGAACTTCGCCGAAATGTGCCGAAATTTATCGTGTTTGGCCGAAATTTATCGTGTTTGGCCGAATTTTATCGTGTTTGGCCGAATTTTATCGTGTTTAAGCCGAACTTCGCCGAACTTCTTTTATTTTAAAACGTGCCTTGGGGTGGCCCTGGGGCTGGCGGCTAGGGACCAACTCGCCCCCAGGCCCAATTTTTGCGCCGGCTCACCCGCAGGCGGCGGTTTTAGGTGCCCCCTGGGGGGCCAACGGCTGGAGATGCCCTAAGCAAGCAGCATCAAGGAGGTGAGTTCCTCTAGGTATGAACGATTCAGGATCTTTAGCTTATCTTAAAGTGTAAAAGTTGTTATATTAGGATCATGTTTGCTTGAGGTATACTATCGAAAGTATGTTTTATCTTACATTATCTGTATGTTCACCTGCAACATTATGCATGCAAATCTGAACACATGATTTTTTGAAGGACATTTTATGGCAATACAAGCATGCATGCAATTATGAACATGGCAGATAACAAACAAATAAACAAACACATTTCAAATTATTCACAATGGGCCCCTCATCCAACTTCCACCATTATATAGAATTAATACATTAAATTTGTCCTTAATAGTACTTTAAAAAAAGCATACCTCCAAAATTCTGGATCTTAATCTTCTGTAAAAGGGTACGGGGAACAATTAGGAGGCCAACATCTCATGGTCAACAAGCGACTCAAAAAATGGCCCTTCGTGCTGAAAATAAGGCAATATCCTCAATCACTTTGTTATGCAATGACAATAAATAAAAGCTACGGTCAATCCCTAATAAGGGCCGGCCTATATTTTTTCTAAGCAAGTCTTCTGCAATGGGCAACTATATGTGGCATTAGCAAGAGACACAAACAGAGAAGGATTAAATGTGTTAATCGATGACACGGAGTGCCGAAGCGAAGATAGTGCAAAGAATTTAGAATACAAAGAGATCTTCTAATTTTTTGAGTTAGACGACAAGATTCCATAAGCAAGATAAGAAAACATATCTTTAACTAATTCACACACCTTGCATTTGTGTGTGCACCATATTACATTGTGTATGTTGACCATATAGCATTGGTTATGTTCACCATATAAGATGCAATAGGCCGACAAGGAAACTAGCCGCATCTAAAGTACTGAACTACAAAACTTAAACTGCGGCTAACCGCATGCACGTCTCACACTAAGCTGATGTTTTTGCTACATAGCTCAGTAAAAGTGCATGTAAACCACCTTTTTTCTAACAAGCAATAATTACATGGAAGGGTCTCTTGCTAGGTTCAGTTAGATTTAATGCAAGTGTCTCTTATTTTAATTTCAAGCTAGGTGCTATTTTTCTTACCACGAAGAAAGGTGTCTTGTAAATATGGCAACAAATTATCATATTGATCATGTACATCAATAAATAAATGCATATCAACCAGCTTATCCTAGAACTAAATGCATATCAATCATGTACACAAAATGAGAACACTTATCTTGTTTCTGGTGCTGGTGAGTATTTGCATTTAGTGAGCATCACTGGTAGGCCTCAAGTGTCCCATAGATGTCCAGCATCAGTAGATAAAAACATGCTTAGACAGTGTGATGCTCAAAAAACTGCCCTTTGTGCTGAAAAGAAGGCAATACCCTCCATCAGTTAGTGTCGCAATGGCAATAAATAAAAGCTACGGTCAATCCTTAACAAGGTGTTCCTTTATGTTCCTAATCAAGTCCTCTACATTGGGCAACTATATGTCGCATTATCAAAAGTCACAGATAGAGGAGTATTAAAGTAAATGTTGGAGGATATCTTTAACTAATTCACACACCTTGCATTTGTGTGTGCACCATATTACATTGTGTATGTTGACCGTATAGCATTGGTTATGTTCACCATATAAGACGCAATAGGCCGACAAGGAAACTAGCCGCACCTAAAGTACTGAACTACAAAACTTAAACTGCGGCTAACCGCATGCACGTCTCACACTAAGCTGATGTTTTTGCTACATAGCTCAGTAAAAGTGCATGTAAACCACCTTTTTTGTGACAAGCAATAATTACATGGAAGGGTCTTTTGCTAGGTTCAGTGAAGATGCCATGCAAGTGTCTCTTATTTTGATTTCAAGCTTGGTGCTATTTTTCTTACCAAACTTCAAAATGCTGCATACTAAAGAGTCCGATCAAGTAACTAAATTGTCGTAATTACTTAGCAAAGTGGACCAGGTCGCTTATGTGATCAGACAACACATCTTGGATACCAGTAAATATCATTAGTTCCTTTTCTTTGATCAGTTTGTGGACTTAAAATTTTTTGACCAAACAAAACTATGAGAAACTGTGATAACACTTGAAGTCTAATGGAAGAAAGGTGTCTTGTAAATATGGCAGCAAATTATCATATTGATCATGTACATCAATAAATAAATGCATATCAACCAGCTTAGCCTAGAACTAAATGCATATCAATCATGTACACCAAATGAGAACACTTATCTTCTTTCTGGTGCTGGTGAGTATTTGCATTTAGTGAGCATCACTGGTAGGCCTCAAGTGTCCCATAGTTGTCCAGCATCAGTAGATAAAAACATGCTTAGACAGATTGATGCTAAAAAAACTGCCCTTCGTGCTGAAAAGGCGGCAATATCCTCCATCAGTTAGTGTCGCAAATGGTAATCAATAAAAGCTACGGTCAATCCCTAAATAGGTGTTCCTTTATGTTCCTAAGCAAGTCCTCTACATTGGGCAACTATATGTCGCATTATCAAAAGTCACAGATAGAGAAGTATTAAAGGTGTTGATCGACGACACGGAGTGCCCAAGCAAAGATAGTGCAATGAATATATTATATACATAGATCTTCTAATTCTTTTTGTTAGAAGACAAGATTCCATATTCAAGATAAGAAACCATATCTGTAACTAATTCACACACCTTGCTGTTGTGTGTGCACCATATAACCTTGTGTATGTTGACCGTATAGCATTGTGTATGTTCACCATATAAGACGCAAGAAGACGACAAGAAAACTAGCCACACCTAAATAACTAAGGTACAAAACTTAAACTGCAGGTAGCCGCATGCATGTTTCACACTAAGCTGATGCTTTTGCTACATAGCTCATTAAAAGTGCATGTAAACCACCTTGTTTCTATGTCAGTCAATACTTAGATGCAAGGGTCTCTTGCTAGGTTCAGTTAGACTTAATGCAATTGTATCTTATTTTGATTTCAAGCTTGGAGCTATTTTTGTAAGCAAACCTCCAAATTCTGCATACTAAAGAGTCTGATCAAGTAACTAAACTATCCTAAATACTTAGCAAAGTGGACCAGTTCACTTCTGTAGGATCATAAATTGTAAGAATAGAAAAAAATAGGATAAAAAAATAAAAAAATTAAAAAATACATGTCCCCAAGACAAGAAAATGGAAGGTATTATGTAGGTACACTGCATGACCCAGATTGTATCTACCAGGGGAGTATTTGTAGTAGCTTGGGCAATCGTCAGAAGAGTTGACCATGCACAAGCAATCTGAAAACACTTAGCTCGATCGATCTGTTGTCTCAAATCCCTCTCTCTTCTCCTAAAGCTAACATAGTAGCGGTACACGCTCACATAGCTAGCCCTAAATTACAGCAAACCGCGGACCTTCGGCCATTAGCGGGGACGGGGGAGGGGCCGTTTGTCTCACCTTGCCGCGGA
>NC_041392.1:6503924-6511416 GCF_002162155.2 Triticum dicoccoides
GGGGGGGGGGTTGGTTGCGGAAGACGGCGGAGTGGTAGACGATGTAGACCACACGCTGCACCACCGTGACTGCACCTCGTGGTGGTGCTTCTTGCCGGCGATGAAGATGACATGCTGCACCACCGTGGCCCGTGCGTAGGCCGTCGGGGAGCCGCCTCGAAACAGAAGGCGAGGAGGAGATCAGGCCAGGGAATCCACAAATGGAAGAACTAGAGGAGGAAAGGGTTCGGACCAGCGTACCGTAGTTTCTAGCATTGCAGATCGAGGCACCCCGCTTCGGATCGACCTTGAAATCGCCGGAGACCAGCAACGTCGCGGATCTGAACGGACCACGACCGGATCCAGCACCCGTGCATCCGCGATTAAGCTCGTTGCATGCGTCCCCTCAGCCGCACACGGCTCGCCGGAGACGCAGCTATCGCTGGGCGGAGTCTTGGTGGTTGCGGTCTCGGCAACGTGCGCGGTGATGCGTTGGGGGGAGGTGAGAGGGCGATAGGTAGCGACTGAGTGGAGAGGAGAGGTGAGTGGAGATGGTAGGAGAGGGCCTGATGCAGCGGTCACCGGATGGAGCCGCGCGGCCGCCAGCCCGTGGACGCACGCGGCGACGCGGCGGCGGATGGGAAGTGGGGCAAGGGGGGAGTGAGTGGAGGGGAGAGGAGCGAGTGATTGGATAAGGTAGGTGGCGGGGTAGGTGGAGAGGTGGGGAGGTGGGCCGACGCGCGGGGAGGTGGAAAGCCAAGCGCGCCGGAGGAGGTGGGCCGTCGCTAGGCGGGGGGCTGTGCCACGTAAAGGGTTCATCCTGACTGGGCCGGCCCAAAGTTTTTTTTCTTTTTTATTTATTTCTCTTTCTTTTCTGCTTCATCACTTTATTTTCTTTTGAAAATCTAACCGAAAAAAATTTGAATTTCAATATTACTTTTTGAAAACACGAATGTTTTTTAAAACAGAGAGCAAATATGAAAAAGCGAACAATTTTTTCAAACACGATCATATTTTGAATTTTGAGAATAAACTTTAAAACAAATAATAATTTTGACAAATTTAGTCAAATTTGGGACCTCAAACAGTTTTTGAATATTTAAAGTTTATTGGAAAATGATAACCATTTAAAAAAACCCGAACAAATTTGAAAGCCTGAACAGTTCTTTACAAGCACAAACACTTTTTGAATATTGAGAACAAACTTTGAAAATCATAACCTTTTCAAAAAATCCAGAATATTTTCATAAACGTGAACAATTTTTTAAAATATGAACATTGTATTAAACAATAACTATTTTTGAAAATCCAGTACAATTTTTGAAAAGTCGGAATATTTGTTGGTAAATCCATAAAACAAATTCTAAAAAGCAAACACATTTTTCGAATTTGAGGAACCAATTTTGAAAATACCTAACATTTTTTGAAAATATATATCAGTTTTCTTTAAAAAGCAATAACACTTGCATAATTTGCATAAAATATTATGAAATATCCAAACATATTCTGGAAATCAAGAACATTTATGTGAAAAGCAAAAAGCTTTTTCAAATATCATGAACATTTTTTTAAAAAATTCTGAAATTTTTATAGAAACATGGGGTATGGCATTTATTTAAACAACATATATTTCTAATAATATCAAATAGGATTTCTTCTTTGCATACAAATAAGTTGTGTTACAATCAGTTTTATTTTAATTATATATTACATATAATAATATGATGCATTAGGAAATATCATTTATATTTCATCATATATATTTCATCATGGTATACTTGTCATTAATGTTGGGATGATTTTTTTTGTAATTATTTTTGTACCTCACAAAATGATATTAAACAAAAAAATGTAATTATTTATTTGTAATTAAACAAAATTGTATATATATACACATGGTTCATAAAAATAAATATTTTTATGCTTATTACATATATTAATTGTATCACAAAAAAATCATATAAAACAAATAAACTTTGTTAATTTTGGGTTGTTTGTTTTAGTTTTTGTTTGTCAATTTTCCATAGCCTATCATTTAATTTAAAATAGTTTAAGAAATTTCAAACGCCTACTAACTTATATGAACATTATAGTTTGTTGTTTTCCCCAAATTGTTATGTTTGTGAAATGATTTAAGCAACATATTTTTCTACTATAACCAAATGCTTTTCTTATTATCAGATAAAACAGTTGTTTTAGTTTCAGATACTGTTCTATTATATATTATATATAGTTTTATAATGCCGTAAAAAATATTAAATATATTTCATCATAGATATAAATTGATGGGTTACGACATACGCATTGATGCAATGATGACAGATCGCACTGAAACACCGCGAGAAGAGGTGCATATAGCTAACCTTACTTTGTATCTATATTATATGTGATAAAATGAATGATCTATTTATATTTTTGTTTTTTCAGAATATAGTATACATGGATATGGACTGTGGAGATGCACGGAAAGAATCCATTGAGGGTTCAGATGCAATGTCACTGCAAGGGGCTGAAAACTCACAACATAATCATGTCAAAGAGGTTATATCTCATAATAAACCAAAAAAGGATGCTAATTTACATGTTATCCCACAAGGTATTTTTAAATATTATTATCAACAATTTTTTGTGATATTGCCTTTTGTATTCAACTAATTTGGCTTTTATTGTTTACTAAGTTGGCTCACTTTTTTTATGAATTTCATAAACTATGTTTGTACCCCTAGAGATATTACAATAATCGAAACAATCAAGTCTGCCCCTAAGAATACCGAGTTTGTGGACATTGGGAATGCCTTGTTAGAAACTGACGATTTGGAATGCCTTATTAAAAATGACATGTTCTTACATGACAGTGTAAGACCAATTGCACGAACTTTGTAATTAGTTTATTATATATAATATCACAATTTATAAATATAATCTAATGGTTGTTTGCAGGTGATAAATGCTTACATATATTGCATGCTTGCTCACGAGCATTTACAAGACAGGGCGGGTGAAAAGGTACACATTATTAGCACGTTTGTATCGGGCCAGATAAAAGAAGACGGGGAAAGAGACATAGACCCATCAAAATATCGTCGCATTCATGTATTGCCTCAATATATATATGTAAAAGTTATTAGGGCTCGAGAAATGGCTGAAACTTGCAGAGCATACACAGGAGTTTATCAGAGGTCATAAGTGGCCTGATCTCAATGTTACAAAATGGACGGTTGTAGAGCAAATTCATGAGGCAATACAAACCGATGGGTAAGCACTTGTTATAATGGTTTGTTTTTAGATTCATTTGTGTGGCATTCTAAAGCATTATTTTATCATATTATAGCGCATCATGTGGATTGTTTATGCTAAACTATATGGAATACTGGTCATCACATGGACTGTCAGACCAGTTCACACAGGTATTTCAGTGTTATACATTATCTCAAAAACAATTATCAAAAAATTTTATAAATTGTTTTTATTTTTTTGTAGGAGGATATGAAACATTTTCGACAAAAATTAGCAATTATTTTGCTCGATTCAGAGCTTAATAAGCTAAAAGGATGTCCCATGTACCATCAACCTGTCAACGAAGAAACTTTAACTAATTCTGAAGTTGAGATCCTGGATAATCCATCTGACGTGGTCGAAGACAAACGTCCTGCCCCAATCACTATCATTCCCATGGATCAACGTGAAATACTTGCCAGCCTCTGCAACTACATCATGTCGATCAATGATGCTGGGTGTTTGGAGTAAGTATCATGTATCAATATTTAATGTGCGGATGTGTATTATTGTTCTTCTTACCATCCAAATTACAGGAAGGTATGGGTCCGGAGCTGCACACCCGATTCAATGAGTTTAAGTCTTAAGAAACTTCAGTGCATACTTAACATGGAGCAGCCCATGGACAATGATTGCTTCAACACCGTCGTGCTTATGCTGGCATGTGACGAGGGAGTATTGTTCACAGACCCTCCTATACACTACATGGATCTACGATTTTGTGTAAGTTACCGTAACTCTTCATTCTAGGTGCCATTAGTATCAAAATGTTGAAACAATATTTCTTATTTTACTTAGTCCATGCTGCTAGAGTCAACACGAGGTCAGAAGTTTTGTGAGAAGGAAACTATCCAGACATTGGCAACATTATTTGATAGCTGGCCTGGGATGGAGACCGACATCTCATCTTGCAATAAGGTAAATAAAATATTATGTCCATTGTTATCATGCTTTGTTTTTGTTTCTAATAGCTCCACTTGTAGATTTATCTTCCCTATGCATCTATCGGCCAATACATATTGTACGTCATCGACAAAGAGACACGTCGTCTATATATTATGGATCATATTCAATCATCACAATCGTCAGAGGATAAAAACTTGAGGCATTCACTAAAATTAAAAAGTTTTTCAAGGGATTTCAAAGAAGCACTCGAAATAAAGCTGCCTGGGTGGAATTCCGATATATCTAAATGGCATCGTTTATTTCCGGCCGGTGTTCCAACGAGTATAGACGGGTAATGAATTCATAACAAGCATATTTACTTTTGTTATCATTATATTATTTATATTATTAATTGAAAGTTTTTCAGGAATGTGTCTGGCTATTTTGTTTTTCATTTTATGCTCCGGTGGAACGGTAAGAATTTGGTCAAGCCGGTTTGCGCGGTGAGTATTGTGGGTTACATGTTTTAAGACCTTCGGCGTGAAATTTTGATACTAACTACATTTATTTTTTCTGCAGGATGGGTATGAATTGAGGAAGCATTTTTTATTATACTTGCTAAATCATCGTGGGAATGAAGCTAAATGAAACTTTCCTGATATTGTGAAAGAATTTCTTAAGCGCATCATCTAGATATTAATATTTTTGTAATAGATGTTAAGTTGTAACATCACTTAGTTTGTTACATTGCAATAATGGACTTCAGTTTGTGTTACATGTTAAAGATGTGACAATGTAAAACAACGTGTAACTCTGGTAAACTATTTCAAGAGTCCGTGGCAACGCACGGGCAGTCTACTAATTTAGGTAAGGTTAATCTTGAGCATTGTAATAGAGTATCAAGTACAACCGCCCATGTGCTAGTTGATTATGGACGTGCAAACGATCCGTCTTTGTGGGTAAGGCACCTCCAGGTTTCATTGCCAAATTTTTGGCAGATGACGTATCTGTTATTTAATTTTAATAAAACTAGCCATAAAGGCTTTAGGAAAAAAAACTAGTAAATGAAATTGTATGTATCCACTCTCTGGCGTGTTTGTGACAAGAAATGTTGTGTTTGTTGCGTTGCGTCGCTGCCAGAACGTTTGGAATTTCATATGCGGCTTACATGGAAGAGTTTTTTTCTTTTGCAAAAAGTACCAAATCCATTATAAAGATTTACCGGAAGTACAAAGTACCTCAAACATAATAAAAATTACATTGAGGTCCATGGACCATTGAACGACCATTGCCGCCACCAAAACAAGCTACCCGACGTGTCGTTGTCGCCACTCTCATACCGGAGCCGGCCTGATCTTGCCGATGACAGCCGAGAAGTCTTCGTGAACGTGCCCTGAGGACAAACGCCCCAGAGCCGCAGTCGTCATCGTTCAATCCTTGAATGGATCTGAAAAACCTGACACCAAATATCGTCGCTGCATGCGAGAAACCCTAATCTCGTCGCTCCAAGGAGCTAGCTAGAATCTACGCCAGATCTCCGTCTAATGCATCCCAATGGATGTAACTTGAGGAGGATGGGAGTGCGGAAGACTGATTCGAAGGAGGGCGTCGCCATCCGTCCAAACACCGCTCCTGCGAGGTACTAAAAGTCTAAAACCCTACCTATCTACTAGTGAAAGCTGAGACACCTGGATTCTCCTCCCCGACATCGGCCGCCGAAGCGGCAGGTAGAGGGGAGGCGAATTCACAGCCACGCCGGTGAAGATTGAGGGGAGGAAAGCATTTACGTCGTATATTTTGAGGTTATTAATAAAGTAGCACCAATTTAGGAGAAATGAAATAAGAAAAATTATTTACCAGGTGTCCGACATAAATTATTTACCATGCATACACCTAAGTCATACAAAAAAATTGAGGTTATTTATAAGATAACAATTTCCAAAAAATAGAAAAGGAAATATTTACAAGGCGTACGTTTCATTTTTTTAGCTGTTAAATATTTATAAAATATTGTTTTTTGGTGCAACTTAATCTATAGTGCACAGTCCGTTTTTCTTACGTGTCGGCAGCGATCCGAATTGCAAATAAACACCCACTAAAACCAGATTGAAAGGAAAGAAAACATCGATAACCACACATTCACACCTCTGAATAACCTCACGAGGAGAAACAATATATTTATCATCTTATTCCGGCGAGTGCACGCACGAGGGAGACGCCTTAGGACTGAGCACATTCAAACGCATTTTTATTGTGCGAGCACTGAGGCCATCGCCGGCAACACAAATGTGATGCCATGTGAAAATAAAAGACGTGGACCCATAAATTATTTACCAGGCGTACAACTAAGTCACACCAAAAATATATTTGAGGTTATTTATAAGATAACAATTTATGAAAAATGAAAAAGAAAAATATTTACCAGGCGTACATGTCATACGCTACAGGAAGTTGATTTCAATATCCAGTTGGGGTTGCTGGATGTGCAGACCGCACAGGTTGGGTGGATGTGCTCTCTTTTAGGCACGTCTCCCATACAGCCTGGCGGTCTTATAAATTGGGATGCTTACGTTAAGCTAAGCCATGTGGAACTAAAAATTGCTTCTCTAATCGTTTGTTCCTTTGGTTCAGTCAAAGTCCTGGATAGGCAGGCCGAAATGTTGGCCCATACGTGACTCAAGGCCTTGTTCAGTACGCACACAGGAGGCCTTACTCGGTAGCGGGACATGTAAAATTCGAAGAGCGGGACAAAATGGCTAGCTCTGGGCAGGCTGCTGACCTGAAACATGGATCGGCGTCCCAGACCCTCTCCCTCGTCATGGACATCACCAGCAACCTGATCCTGGACGGACTGCGCCGACCCCGGCGATCCATGTGGGTACGTGGAGAAATTCTACGGCCGGACCTCGACGGCGCCTCAGCAGGAGGCCTCTCTCCCTTTGGAATTTCAATACGTGCGTTGCGTTGTGTTGCGTGTGTACCTGGTCTGGTGTCTTCTTCCTTGACGGATAATTGGAGGCTGACAGTCACAGTCGCGGCATTACCAAGGTGGAAAGCTTGTTGAACTAGTATGCACGCACGCACGCGCACACCGTGCCACACACGCACGCACACAACCCAAACGTGGCCTATACACTAGCCAAACCCTAACCAGACTATGGTCAGACACAAGTCGGACCATGCCCATACAATGGTCAGAACATGCCTAGATTATGAGTCGACACGACCACAGACCACACCAGACATGCCCAGCTCGCGCACGCACACACTCTGGACGAGTCCTACCGTGGCTTATTCACAACAGTTTGCTAGTCATAATAATGACTTAATACTATATGCCATACAAAATAAT
>NC_041392.1:6511735-6542365 GCF_002162155.2 Triticum dicoccoides
CTAGGTGGTGAAGCTCTGCCGGATCATGAAGCCCGTATGTATGCAATCTATAGAGATGTCGTTTCAGTCCTCGAGGGATTGTCGTGGACGGTTCTAGGGATAGTTGTGGACGGTCCGAGGGACTTCAAGGACTATTTACACCAACTTTATTCCGCTGCAACTCGAAGTTGGTGACAATCATTATTTTCTACTATGTTTTCCAACAATTACGAGTCCACGGGAATACAAACCGGAGCGAAAATTGACTCATGAATGCTGTGTGCTAGAGTGACAGAGCTCATTGCCTTGGGATTGACTACATCCACTATGAGTAGGTGGACAAGATGATTGTTTCTCCGGTTGCAACATACATACATGTTTGCTAGTCATAATAATGACCTAATAATATATGCCGTGCAAAATAATGTTTGTAGTTTATTTTTTGGGGGGTGGGAGGGGGGATGTTTGAAGTTTCTTTAATATCAACTTACGAGAAATGATAGCAGGCGAAGGACATAAAAGTACATACATGTCGGCCATACAAAACAATGTTCAATGCAATTTAAAATATCATACACCAAATAATGTTTGAGATTATTTGAAATAAATTTTTACAAAAATATAAAAGGAATTATTTACCAGGCGTACGTGTCATATGCTACAAGATCTATTGATTCAATTTCCAATTGGGTTTGCTGGATGTGCAGACCGCACAGGTTGGGGTGGACGTACTCTCTTTCTGGCACGCCTCCTAACAGTCTGGTGCGCTTATGAATTGAGGTGCTTATGTTAAGCTAAGCCATGTGGGACTAAAAATTACTTCTGTGTCACTTGTTCCTCCTGTTCACACGTGGTATGTATGGGTTTGAGGCAGACCGAAATAATGGCCCATGCGTGAGTCAAGGCCCACACCTTGTTTTCAGCAGCGCACAACTCCATCCATCAAGTTGGATATATGTATTTGTCTCAAAAAAGGATAAACTTTTTTTAAGCATCAGTACAGACAAAAGCGCTCATATACACGCGCATACACTTACCCCTATGAACGCACACACGTACACCCTACCCCTATGAGCACCTCCGAGAGACTGAGCCGGCATATCATGCTTGAGATTTACGAAGTCACCGTAGGCGCCTCATCATCGACGGGAACGTCTCCTCCCACTGAAAGCGCATCGCTGAAAATCCTGAAATAAATCCAGGAATAATGCGAGCACCAGGATTTGAACCCTGGTGGATTGGGGATACTACTGTCCACCTAACCAATGTTGGGGAACGTTGCAGAAAATTAAAATTTTTCCTACGGTTTCACCAAGATCCATCTATGAGTTCATCTAAGCAACGAGTCTAGGGAGAGAGTTTGCATCTACATACCACTTGTAGATCGCGTGCGGAAGCTTGCAATGTGATGATGTAGTCGTACTCGACGTGATCCAAATCACCGATGACCAGCGCCGAACGGACGGCACCTCCGCGTTCAACACACGTACGGGACGGGAGACGTCTCCTCCTTCTTGATCCAGCAAGGGGGAAGGAGAGGTTGATGAAGATCCAGCAGCACGACGGCGTGGTGGTGGATGCAGGGCGTCACAGCAGCAGGGCTTCGCCGAGACTACGAGGGAGAGACGTAACGGGGAAAGGTGGAGGCGCCAGGGGCTGGTGTATGAAGTCCCTCCTCTCCCCCACTATATATAGGGGTGCCAGGGGGGGCGCCGGCCCTAGTAGATGAGATCTACTAGGGGGGCGGCGGCCTAGGGGAGGTTTCCCTCCCCCCCAAGGCACCTAGGGGTGCCTTCCACCACTAGGACTCCTCCTAGGGGGAAACCCTAGGCGCATGGGCCTATAGGGGCTGGTGCCCTTGGCCCATGATGGCCAAGGCGCACCCCCTACAGCCCATGTGGCCCCCCGGGACAGGTGGCCCCACCCGGTGGACCCCCGGGACCCTTCCGGTGGTCCCGGTACAATACCGATAACCCCGAAACTTGTCCCGATGCCCGAAATAGCACTTCCTATATATAATTCTTTACCTTCGGACCATTCCGGAACTCCTCGTGACGTCCGGGATCTCATCCGGGACTCCGAACAACATTCGGGTTTCTGCATATACATATCTTCATAACCCTAGCGTCACCGAACCTTAAGTGTGTAGACCCTACGGGTTCGGGAGACATGCAGACATGACCGAGACGCTCTCAGTCAATAACCATCAGCGGGATCTGGATACCCATGATGGCTCCCACATGCTCCTCGATGTTGTCATCGGATGAACCACGATGTCGAGGATTCGATCAAACCCTGTATGGAATTCCCTTTGTCAATCGGTACGTTACTTGCCCGAGACTCGATCGTCGGTATCCCAATACCTTGTTCAGTCTCGTTACCGGCAAGTCACTTTACTCGTACCGTAATGCATGATCCCGTGTCCAACACCTTGGTCACATTGAGCTCAATATGATGATGCATTACCGAGTGGGCCCAGAGATACCTCTCCGTCATACGGAGTGACAAATCCCAGTCTCGATCCGTGTCAACCCAACAGCTACTTTCGGAGATACCTGTAATGCACCTTTATAGTCACCCAGTTACGTTGTGACGTTTGATACACCCAAGGCACTCTTACGGTATCCGGGAGTTACACAATCTCATGGTCGAAGGAAGAGATACTTGACACTTGCAAAGCTCTAGCAAAACGAACTACACGATCTTTTATGCTATGCTTAGGATTTGGTCTTGTCCATCACATCATTCTCCTAATGATGTGATCCCGTTATCAACGACATCCTATGTCCATAGTCAGGAAACCATGACTATCTGTTGATCACAACGAGCTGGTCAACTAGAGGCTTACCAGGGACATAGTGTGGTCTAAGTATTCACACGTGTATTACGATTTCCGGATAATACAGTTATAGCATGAATAAAAGACAATTATCATGAACAATGAAATATAATAATACTTTTATTATTGCCTCTAGGGCATATTTCCAACAGTCTCCCACTTGCACTAGAGTCACCAATCTAGTTACATTGTGATGAATCGAACACCCATAGAGTTCTGGTGTTGATCATGTTTCGCACGCGAGAGAGGTTTAGTCAGCGGATCTGCGACATTCAGATCCGTGTGCACTTTGCAAATCTCTATGTCTCCATCTTGAACATTTTCACGGATGGAGTTGAAACGACGCTTGATGTGCCTGGTCTTCTTGTGAAACCTGGGCTCCTTTGCGAGGGCAATAGCTCCAGTGTTGTCATAGAAGAGTTCGATCGGCCCCGACGCATTGGGTATGACTCCTAGGTCGGTGATGAACTCCTTCACCCAAATCGCTTCATGTGCTGCCTCCGAGGCTGCCATGTACTCCGCTTCACACGTAGATCCCGCCACGACGCTCTGCTTGCAGCTGCACCAGCTTACTGCTCCACCATTCAACATATACATGTATCCGGTTTGTGACTTAGAGTCATCCAGATCTGAGTCGAAGCTAGCGTCGACGTAACCCTTTACGACGAGCTCTTCGTCTCCTCCATAAACGAGAAACATGTCCTTTGTCCTTTTCAGGTACTTCAGGATATTCTTGACCGCTGTCCAGTGTTCCTTGCCGGGATTACTTTGGTATCTTGCTACCAAACTTACGGCAAGGTTTACATCGGGTCTGGTACACAGCATGGCATACATAATTGATCCTATGGCTGAAGCATAGGGGATGACACTCATCTCTTCTTTATCTTTTGCCGTGGTCGGTGACTGAGCTGAGCTCAGTCTCATACCTTGTAACATAGGCAAGAACCCCTTCTTGGACTGATCCATTCTGAATCTCTTCAAAATCTTATCAAGGTATGTGCTTTGTGAAAGACCTATGAGGCGTCTCGATCTATCTCTATAGATCTTGATGCCTAATATATAAGCAGCTTCTCCAAGGTCCTTCATTGAAAAACACTTATTCAAGTAGGCCTTAATGCTGTCCAGAAATTCTATATTATTTCCCATCAGGAGTATGTCATCTACATATAATATGAGAAATGCTACAGAGCTCCCACTCACTTTCTTGTAAACGCAGGCTTCTCCATAAGTCTGCATAAACCCAAACGCTTTGATCATCTCATCAAAGCGAATGTTGCAACTCCGAGATGCTTGCACCAGTCCATAAATGGATCGCTGGAGCTTGCATACTTTGTTAGCGTTCCGAGGATCGACAAAACCTTCCGGCTGCATCATATACAGTTCTTCCTTAAGATGCCCGTTAAGGAATGCTGTTTTGACGTCCATCTGCCATATCTCATAATCATAGTATGCGGCAATTGCTAACATGATTCGGACGGACTTTAGCTTCACTACGGGAGAGAATGTCTCGTCGTAGTCAATCCCTTGAACCTGTCGATAACCCTTAGCGACAAGTCGAGCTTTATAGATGGTAATATTACCATCCGCGTCCGTCTTCTTCTTAAAGATCCATTTGTTTTCTATCGCTCGCCGATCATCGGGCAAGTCTGTCAAAGTCCATACTTTGTTTTCATACATGGATTCTATCTCGGATTTCATGGCTTCAAGCCATTTGTTGGAATCCGGGCCCGCCATTGCTTCTTCATAGTTCGAAGGTTCATTGTTGTCTAACAACATGATTTCCAGGACAGGGTTGCCGTACCACTCTGGTGCGGAACGTGTCCTTGTGGACCTACGAAGTTCAGCAGTAACTTGATCCGAAGTACCTTGATCATTATCATTGTTTTCCTCTTCAGTTGGTGTGGGCATCACAGGAACGGTTTCCTGCGCTGCGCCACTTTCCCGCTCAAGAGGTAGTACTTCATCGAGTTCTACTTTCCTCCCACTTACTTCTTTCGAGAGAAACTCTTTTTCCAGAAAGCATCCGTTCTTGGCAACAAAGATCTTGCTTTCGGATCTTAAGTAGAAGGTGTACCCGATAGTTTCCTTAGGGTATCCTATGAATACACATTTTTCCGACTTGGGTTCGAGCTTTCCAGGTTAAAGTTTCTTGACATAAGCATCGCATCCCCAAACTTTCAGAAACGACAGCTTAGGTTTCTTTCCAAACCATAATTCATACGGTGTCGTCTCAACGGATTTAGACGGTGCCCTATTTAAAGTGAATGTAGCTGTCTCTAGAGCGTATCCCCAAAATGATAGCGGTAAATCGGTAAGAGACATCATAGACCGCACCATATCCAATAGAGTGCGATTACGACGTTCGGACACACCGTTTCGCTGAGGTGTTCCAGGCGGCGTGAGCTGTGAAACGATTCCACATTTCTTTAAGTGTGTACCAAATTCGTGACTTAAGTATTCTCCTCCACGATCTGATCGTAAGAATTTTATCTTTCGGTCACGTTGATTCTCCACCTCATTCTGAAATTCCTTGAACTTTTCAAAGGTCTCAGACTTGTGTTTCATTAAGTAGACATACCCATATCTACTCAAGTCATCTGTGAGAGTGAGAACATAACGATATCCTCCGCGAGCCTCAACGCTCATTGGACCGCACACATCGGTATGTATGATTTCCAACAAGTTGGTTGCTCGCTCCATTGTTCCGGAGAACGGAGTCTTGGTCATTTTGCCCAAGAGGCATGGTTCGCATGTGTCAAATGATTCATAATCAAGAGACTCTAAAAGTCCATCGGCATGGAGCTTCTTCATGCGCTTGACACCGATGTGACCAAGGCGGCAGTGCCACAAGTATGTGGGACTATCGTTATCAATTTTAAATCTTTTGGCATCTACACTATGAACATGTGTAATATTACGCTCGAGATTCATTAAGAATAAACCATTGACCATCGGAGCATGACCATAAAACATATCTCTCATATAAATCGAACAACCATTATTCTCAGACTTAAATGAGTAGCCATCTCGTATTAAACGAGATCCAGATACAATGTTCATGCTCAAACTTGGCACTAAATAACAATTATTAAGGTTCAAAACTAATCCCGTAGGTAAATGTAGAGGCAGCGTGCCGACGGCGATCACATCGACTCTGGAACCATTCCCGACGCGCATCGTCACCTCGTCCTTCGCCAGTCTCCGTTTATTCCGCAGCTCCTGCTGTGAGTTACAAATATGAGCAACGGCACCGGTATCAAATACCCAGGAGTTACTACGAGTACTGGTAAGGTACACATCAATCACATGTATATCAAATATACCTTTGGTGTTGCCGGCCTTTTTATCCGCTAAGTATTTGGGGCAGTTTCGCTTCCAGTGACCCTTCCCCTTGCAATAAAAGCACTCAGTCTCAGGCTTGGGTCCATTCTTTGACTTCTTCCCGGTAACTGGCTTACCAGGCGCGGCAACATCTTTGTCGTCTTTCTTGAAGTTCTTCTTACCCTTGCCCTTCTTGAACTTAGTGGTCTTATTGACCATCAACACTTGATGTTCTTTCTTGATTTCAGCCTCTGCTGACTTCAGCATCGAGAACAATTCAGGAATGGTCTTTTCCATTCCCTGCATGTTGTAGTTCATCACAAAGCTCTTGTAGCTTGGTGGGAGCGACTGGAGGATTCTGTCAATGACCGCCTCATCTGGGAGGTTAATGTTCAGCTGGGTCATACGGTTGTGCAACCCAGACATCTTCAGGATGTGCTCACTGACAGAACTGTTTTCCTCCATCTTACAACTGTAGAACTTGTCGGAGACATCATATCTCTCGACCCGGGCATGAGCTTGGAAAACTAGTTTCAGCTCTTCGAACATCTCATATGCTCCGTGATGCTCAAAACGCTTTTGGAGCCCCGGTTCTAAGCTGTAAAGCATGCCGCACTGAACGAGGGAGTAATCATCAGCGCGAGACTGCCAAGCATTCATAATGTCTTGGTTCTCTAGGACGGGAGCGTCACCTAGCGGTCCTTCTAGGACATATTGTTTCCTGGCAGCTATGAGGATGATCCTCAGGTTCCGGACCCAGTCCGTATAGTTGCTGCCATCATCTTTCAGCTTGGTTTTCTCTAGGAACGCGTTGAAGTTCATGTTGACATTAGGGTTGGCCATTGATCTACAAGACATATTTGCAAAGGTTTTAGACTAAGTTCATGATAATAAAGTTCTAATCAAATTATGAACTCCCACTTAGATTAGACATCCCTTTAGTCATCTAAGTGTTACACGATCCGAGTCGACTAGCCCGTGTCCGATCATCACGTGAGACGGACTAGTCATCGTCGGTGAACATTTTCATGTTGATCGTATCTTCCATACGACTCGTGTTCGACCTTTCGGTCTCCGTGTTCCGAGGCCATGTCTGCACATGCTAGGCTCGTCAACTTAACCCTAAGTGTTTTCGCTGTGTAAAACTGTTTTACACCCGTTGTATGTGAACGTAAGAATCCATCACACCCGATCATCACGTGGTGCTTAGAAACGACGAACTGTAGCAACGGTGCACAGTTAGGGGAGAACACTTCTTGAAATTTTATAAGGGATCATCTTATTTACTACCGTCGTCCTAAGTAAACAAGATGCATAATACATAATAAACATCACATGCAATTATATAGTTGTGACATGATATGGCCAATATCATATAGCTCCATTGATCTTCATCTTTGGGGCTCCATGATCATCTTGTCACCGGCTTGACACCATGATCTCCATCATCATGATCTCCATCATCGTGTCTTCATGAAGTTGTCACGCCAACGACTACTTCTACTTCTATGACTAACGTTTAGCAATAAAGTAAAGTAGTTTACATGACGTTATTCAATGACACGCAGGTCATACAAAAAAATAATGACAACTCCTATGGCTCCTGCCGGTTGTCATACTCATCGACATGCAAGTCGTGAATCCTATTACAAAGAACATGATCTCATACATCACAATTCATCATTCATCACAACTTCTGGCCATATCACATCACATGATCAATCGCTGCAAAAACAAGTTAGACGTCCTCTAATTGTTGTTGCATCATTTACGTGGCTGCAATTGGGTTCTAGCAAGAACGTTTTCTTACCTACGAATCACCACAACGTGATTTTGTCAACTTCTATTTACCCTTCATAAGGGCCCTGTTCATCGATTCCGCTCCAACTAAGGTGGGAGAGACAGACACCCGCCAGCCACCTTATGCAACTTGTGCATGTCAGTCGGTGGAACCGGTCTCACGTAAGTGTACGTGTAAGGTTGGTCCGGGCCGCTTCATCCCACAATACCGTTGAGCAAGAAAAGACTAGTAGAGGCAAGTAAGATGACAAAATCCACGCCCACAACAAAGTTGTGTTCTACTCGTGCAAAGAGAACTACGCATAGACCTGGCTCATGATGCCACTGTTGGGGAACGTTGCAGAAAATTAAAATTTTTCCTACGGTTTCACCAAGATCCATCTATGAGTTCATCTAAGCAACGAGTCTAGGGAGAGAGTTTGCATCTACATACCACTTGTAGATCGCGTGCGGAAGCTTGCAAGGTGATGATGTAGTCGTACTCGACGTGATCCAAATCACCGATGACCAGCGCCGAACGGACGGCACCTCCGCGTTCAACACACGTACGGGACGGGAGACGTCTCCTCCTTCTTGATCCAGCAAGGGGGAAGGAGAGGTTGATGAAGATCCAGCAGCACGACGGCGTGGTGGTGGATGCAGGGTGTCACAGCAGCAGGGCTTCGCCGAGACTACGAGGGAGAGACGTAACGGGGAAAGGTGGAGGCGCCAGGGGCTGGTGTATGAAGTCCCTCCTCTCCCCCACTATATATAGGGGTGCCAGGGGGGGCGCCGGCCCTAGTAGATGAGATCTACTAGGGGGGGCGGCGGCCTAGGGGAGGTTTCCCTCCCCCCCAAGGCACCTAGGGGTGCCTTCCACCACTAGGACTCCTCCTAGGGGGAAACCCTAGGCGCATGGGCCTATAGGGGCTGGTGCCCTTGGCCCATGATGGCCAAGGCGCACCCCCTACAGCCCATGTGGCCCCCCGGGACAGGTGGCCCCACCCGGTGGACCCCCGGGACCCTTCCGGTGGTCCCGGTACAATACCGATAACCCCGAAACTTGTCCCGATGCCCGAAATAGCACTTCCTATATATAATTCTTTACCTCCGGACCATTCCGGAACTCCTCGTGACGTCCGGGATCTCATCCGGGACTCCGAACAACATTCGGGTTTCTGCATATACATATCTTCATAACCCTAGCGTCACCGAACCTTAAGTGTGTAGACCCTACGGGTTCGGGAGACATGCAGACATGACCGAGACGCTCTCAGTCAATAACCATCAGCGGGATATGGATACCCATGATGGCTCCCACATGCTCCTCGATGTTGTCATCGGATGAACCACGATGTCGAGGATTCGATCAAACCCTGTATGCAATTCCCTTTGTCAATCGGTACGTTACTTGCCCGAGACTCGATCGTCGGTATCCCAATACCTTGTTCAGTCTCGTTACCGGCAAGTCACTTTACTCGTACCGTAATGCATGATCCCGTGTCCAACACCTTGGTCACATTGAGCTCAATATGATGATGCATTACCGAGTGGGCCCAGAGATACCTCTCCGTCATACGGAGTGACAAATCCCAGTCTCGATCCGTGTCAATCCAACAGCTACTTTCGGAGATACCTGTAATGCACCTTTATAGTCACCCAGTTACGTTGTGACGTTTGATACACCCAAGGCACTCTTACGGTATCCGGGAGTTACACAATCTCATGGTCGAAGGAAGAGATACTTGACACTTGCAAAGCTCTAGCAAAACGAACTACACGATCTTTTATGCTATGCTTAGGATTGGGTCTTGTCCATCACATCATTCTCCTAATGATGTGATCCCGTTATCAACGACATCCAATGTCCATAGTCAGGAAACCATGACTATCTGTTGATCACAACGAGCTGGTCAACTAGAGGCTTACCAGGGACATAGTGTGGTCTAAGTATTCACACGTGTATTACGATTTCCGGATAATACAGTTATAGCATGAATAAAAGACAATTATCATGAACAATGAAATATAATAATACTTTTATTATTGCCTCTAGGGCATATTTCCAACAACCAACTCAACCACAGAAAGGATATATGTATATTATAACCAGTATTACTAAAAAAATACTAACCAGTACACGTATCATCTGTCTGTATCCAAGCTGTGGCGTATCTGTTTTGTTTTTGGCGAGTAAGCTGTGGCGTGTCTGTGGCCAGAAGTGTTTTTTTTGTTGCGTTGCGTCGCCGCCAAAATGTTTGGGATTTCAATTCCGGCTTCCATACGGACGAACTTGAAGAAGACTAGAGCCCGGAAGACAAGCTCGAAAAAGAGGCACTCCCCTCCCCACAATTGACCGCCAGAGCGGCAGGCAAAGAGAAGGCGAATTCATAGGGTTCTCTTGTTGCAACATGCGGACTTGTTGGCTGCCTGACTGGTCATAATAAATAAAGTAGTAATGTATGCCATACAAAACAATGTTTGATGTTAATAAAAATACCAATTACAAGAAATGAAATAAAAGGATTATTTACCAGGCATACGACATAAAAGTAGTTATTTAGAGCATCTACAGCTGCACTCCCATAAAGGCCTTCCCAGGCATTTTTTCGCGCCGACACAGAAAATTCGGCCCAGTCGCGTCCCCAGGAGCCTGATTTTCGCCGGCCCGGGCCAAATTTAGCGCCGGCGGACCCAGGCCGAACCCGGTGCGCTGGGGGGTGCTCGGGGGCGCCGGGGCGAGCGATTTTGGCGCGAAAGAGCCGCGGGCCCGCCACATCAGCGACACCGCGCGTCTTCTTCCCCGAATGCCTCGGTTTCCCGCGGGGAATCAATGGCAAGGCTGCCGCCGGTCAGCCTTACTAGTAATTCCTCACGGCCGGCGCGCCGACGCCTCCCCTCCCTCGCACGCGTACACACGGGGCGGCGCCGCTATATAACCCTCGCCTCTAGCCACACCAGCTACACCAGCCCTAGCCCGCCCTCTACCTCTCCCGAGCGCCGCCGCCGAGCCCTCCCTCTCCCTCCCTCTCCCGATGGCCGAGCGATTCCCCGGCGATGAGGCCGCAGCCAATGGCTTCGGCCGCCGATCGCTCCGCGAACAGGAGTCTTGGCTCCTGTTCCAAGTGAACATCCCGACGCTGCCGGACATGCGCGCCAGGCCAACGGGGTGGAGACTCAGCAACGGGGGAGTGCCCATTCCCCCGTTACCCGACACCGTGGCAAAACCGGGCTACTTCACCGACGAGGTCGACGTCGTGTGCGCCTCCCTCACCGACGCCCAGCTCGCCCTCCCAAAGTACGCCGCCGACAACATAGCGGCGTGGACGGCGTACTTCCAGCCGGCAGCAGCAGAGGATGGTGTCCACCAACAGCGCGCCGGTGGTGGGAAGACCGAAGAATAGCGAGGGACGCCACCTGTGGTGGGGTGTCCCCCGGCCGCACCCTCGAGGGCGTTCTGACGTACCTCGAGGGCGGCAACGACCCGCCGTTGGCATACCCCCTGGCGAGGGCCACGGCCACGGCTCACCGCCGATGCGACGGGCAATGGTTGCCCAGGAGGTTCGGCGCCTCCTCTTCTTTCCCCTCCTCCCGCTCTTCCCCACACTCGTTCGGCGCTCCGGCGCTGCTCGGCGTCAAGGCCGAGCCCGCAGCGGAGACGCCGCTCGGCCGGCGCACTCGCAGCGCCGGCATCGTCATCAATGAGGGCGGCCGGCGCGCCCCCTTGTCGGCTCATTCGCGCTTCGTCAAGCCCAAAACGGAGCCGGGCTTGGCGCCGGTGAAGACAGAGCCGGGCCTCCCCGCGGTGAAGGCGGAGCACGGCGGCGACGTTGAGCTCGACGACTACGCGACCTTAGAATGGGCGCGCGCGGACTCCCTGAAGATGGCGAGGGAGCGCCAGTGCGCCGCCCTGCGGTGATTCGCGCAGCGCCGCCGGGGCCGCGACGAGGGAGGAACCGTCGTCATCGAGGACAGCGACGACGACGACGCGCCGCCGCCACCAGACCGCATAGGCGACGCTGGTCAGGGGTCCACCAGGGACGGCCGCGTCAAGGAGGAGAAGCCGGACGACGACGACGACGTCGACTACTCCGCTTTTAGCCAGTTCTTTTTTTAGTTATATGTATTATGTAATAAAACCCCGCTTTTTAAATGTAATATATGCCGAACTTCGCCGAACTTTGAACTTTGCTATATTTTTAAATTTTTTTGAACGCGTCTGGGGATGGCCCTGGGACCGGCGGCTGGGAACCAACTCGGCCCCAGGCCGAGTTTTTGCGCCGGCTCACCCCCAGGGGGCGATTTTAGGCGCCCCCTAGGGGGGCCAACGGCTGGAGATGCTCTTACCAGGCGTGCATGCCAGTCATACAAAACAATGTTTGAGGCTATTTAAAATATGAATTTACGAAACATAAGAAAATAAACTATTTACCAGGCTACACAATAATGTTGAGAATACTTTGAATTAGAATCTAAAAATAGAAATTACATCAAATGAAATAAAAGGGATTATATACTTGGTATATACAACATAAAAGGAATTATATACCAGGAGTGCATGTCAATCATACAAAACAATGTTTGAGGCTATTTAAAATACGCATTTTTGAAACATAAAGGAATTATTTACGAGCTACACAATAATTTTTGAGATTATTTGAAACAAAAAATTTAAAAATATTAACCAGGCGTACGTGTCATACGCCACAAGAATTCGATTTCAATATCCAGTTGGGGTTGCTGGATGTGCAGACCGCACAGGTTGGGTTGGATGTGCTCTCTTTTTGGCACGCTCCCTCAACAGCCTGACGGTCGTATGAATTGGGATGTTTACGTTAAGCTAAGCCACGTGGGACTAAAAATTGCTTCCCTGTCTGCTTGTTCGTTCGGTTCACGCACGACGTTTGTGTGTGGGCTTTGTCCTTCTTAAAAAGCTAAGAAGCCTTACCGTGACCTGGGATAGGCAGCCCGAAATAATGGCCCACACGTGAGTCATGGCCCACACCTTGTTATCACCAGGGCACAACTCGATCCATCTTATTTACGCTAAAAAAGAAAAACTCGATCCGTCTATTCTATGATACTACGTATACTAACCAGTGCACGAAATTGGCCCCCGCAAAAGAAAAACCTGTGAATATTTTTAGTAAACGCTCTACATCTTAATGAAGGACAACCAAACTTCAGCAGCATCGATGACATGTACAAAGAGGCCGATGCTGTGATGAAGAAGGCTACGCCGGACGAGCTGAAGAAACTAGTTGTGGACCCAACCAAGGGCGCGATGTCAGTGGACATCCTGCGTTTGGCCATGAACCGGGCAGACTCCGGCGATGCTCGACAGCGGGCAGGATGGGCAAAGTACAGTCAGTACAAGGCGCCTGACGACCAACGCGCGGCGGCGTACTGGAGTAGACCGTTCGGCTCGCCGGAGGCCGACAACGACGAGGGGCAGATGCTGTCCAGGGCGCCGGCAGTAGGCGACCGTGCAAATACCAATCCTTCTTGACGAAGACGATGAGGATGAAGACGAGACGCGACTCCAAGGTCACCGTGGATTGACAAGAAAGTTTGTACCCCAATCCCCACCCCCGACGTAGTCAGAAAATAACCTATGAACCATAGTAGCCGTGGATGCAGAATCGATTTATGGCAACCCTCCACCAACGATGTATTCAATCCCCTCCCTAACTCTTCAATCGCATGTCCTAATCTAATCTAGCCTGAGTCGAAAGGATTGAATGTACAGAGAGGACGAGGTCTTACTGCCATGGCCGATGTGCTACGGTGGAGCTCTAGGGTCGCTCCGGTGGTCGCCGCTGCCGTCTTCGATCGCTTCGCACAAGAGCTCACGTTGTCGCCGCCGTCGCCGCCACCGGTGTGAGTGGGGAAGAGGGGAGAGAGCGGTGAGGAAGGGAGGTGAGGGTAATTTATGACAACGCGTCTGGAAACAATGCGATGTCTCGGGACCGCACCCACGCATGCAACCGTCCTCGCCCATGTGCCTAGGGTTGCATTGCCCGGGCCTGGCTCCACAAAAATGACCGATTTGAGCGTTCCTCTGGATGCAGGCCCAGAGATGCTTTAATGTTCGTGCTATGCAGCCCAACAGTGAATGCGGGTAACCAAATGGGCATTTTTCTTCCCACGCGAGCCTGGCTGAGGTATATGTAGCCTACCTTCTCGTACCCGTATCAGGTTGTCTTGGCTGGATGGAAGTTGGGCCCATCCCCTAATGCCAGCCCAAGGCCCAATAGCCACTTAGGAGGAAGGTCGCTGACACCGCGACGTCTATTTCTAGTATTAAACGAGTCGCTAGAAAGTCTAGCTGAAGGCTCTGAGGTAATTGGGCCGGCCCGTTCGCGCGCGCTAAAGTAAGAAGAGTGAAAGGGAGAACTAGGGATTGATCCTTGGGCGCTAGGGATATCAGGCACGCTGCTAGCCACTATGACCATGTTCCATTTGTGGTATCTACCGGGGGTGCGAATTCTTTATGCCAGTTGAGCAGGTTTTTTTTTTGTTTTCTTTTCTCAATGTTCACAGATTTTTTTATTTTCTTTCTGTTTTCTTTATTATTCTTTTTGTTTCTTTATTTTGATTCTTTTATCTGTTTTCTTCTCCATTTTTTCATTCCTTTTGCATTTTATTTATTTCTTTTATTCCTTTTGTTCATTTTGTTTCTATTTTTGGTTTTCTTTGTTCTTTTGGTTATTATTCTATATCATTTTGTATATGTCAATAACATTTTTCAAATACATGTCTAACATTTTTTCAATACAAATTATACATTTTTTTTATACATGGTCAATATTTTTTCTATACACATTTAACACTTTCCAAATGCTCGATTAACATTTTTTAAATACTTGTTCAATATTTTTTCAAATGCTTGATTATCATTTTTTATATAAATTATAAAAAATATCATCTTTTTTAATACATGCTCAACATTTTTTCTGTACACATTTAACGTTGTTCAAATGTTTGATCAACATTCGCAAATAATTGTTCAACATTTTTAAATGTTCAATTAAATTTTTTATATACATGATCAAAAAAATTCATCATTTTTTAAGTACGTGGTCAACATTTTTTCTATAGACATTTAATATTTTTAAAATGCTTGATCAACATTTTGCAAATACTTGTTCAACAAAATTTTCAAATGCTTTATTAACATATTTATATATATATGATAAAAATAATTCATCAGTTTTTAATACATGGTTAACATTTTTCTATACACATTTAACATTTTTCAAATACTTGATCAACATTTTTTCAAATAATTGATTAATATTTTGATATACATGATAAAAAAACCATCATTTTTTAATACATGATCAACATTTTTTCTATACACATTTAACAAATTTCAAATGCTTGATCGACATTCGAGCTGCAATTTTTTTTTTCGGTTCCAAGTTCCTCGCATGTTATCTAAGCGCGAAAATTTGTAAGCGGCAATCCCCATCTCCAGTTTGCCCTCTCATCGCTTACCACTGAGTCGACTGAACTGAAATGAAATTCGGTTGCATGAAGAATAACAGATGAGTTTATTTAAATTTTAAGAACATTGACCTAGAGCAAGATTAGGGAGATCTATTTTGTGGGAAGGAGGAGGGCTTGTGGTTAAATTCTCATTAAACTGGATTTCAACCCACACACGGGGAAACACCTGCCGAGGCCAGGCCACCAGAGAACAGATGTCCAAGATACGGTACAATCACAACAGACAAGCACACCAACAGAGAAGAAATTTTGGCGGGCTATTATTAAAGGCCGTGACATATTGAAACAGGGCCTAATAAGGAGAATTGGCAACGGAGAAAATACCAACATCTGGGCGGATAATTGGTTACCGAGGAAGGAGATGATGAAACCATATGGGAGCCGTCAGAAAATCTGCCATATAATGTCTCAGAACTTATTGACCATACATCGGCGGTTTGGGAAATGGACAGACTGGAGGAAGTTTGCCTCCCAATTGATATTCCATCCATATTGAGCATACCTCTGTGTACTACAAACATACATGATACATGGTCTTGGTTTTTCGAGAAAAATGGTTGTTCTTCAGTGAGATCAACATATAGAATGATGGTGGACAAGAAATCCAGAAGGGAAGCTTGGCTTGATGGGGCGGCTGGTTCATCAAGCAATGAGCGAGATGCGGACTCATGGAAAATGCTATGGAAAAATCCAGTTCTAGGGAAGATACGGATGTTCCTTTGGAGACTTTTGCTAAACTCTCCCTTCCCACGGAGGATGTACGAGCCCATAGAAATATGGCGCCATCAAGCACATGCGGATTGTGCGGCGCAGAGGACTGATGGAGGCACTCTATGCTTGAATGTTCGATGGCAAAATGTATATGGGCCTTGGTGGACGGAGAATTGGCGGAGCACTTATGTGATTACGTGATCATCCGGGGCTAGCGCCCGGTACCACTCTTGGTGATTACGTGAGCGATGATGTACAGTTTGAAATGACTGAGGTAGTAGCGCCCTTTTCCTACGAGCACGGGAAGCCTCTCGTCAAACCTGATCAGCTCCCGCATCTACCAATGATGATGCGAAGATTACATAATTGGTACTTGAAAACCTGCAGCAAGGATGGGACCGGCAGTATTTTGCTGGGAATTAAACATGAGCACGATTTCATTGCAGTCGACATGATGTACGTTCAATTTGTGTAATTATTTCAGTTATTCTATCAAGATTCCAACGACAAAACTCTCGTAACTTGCTTCTATCTGTAAGTATTATTTTTGTAATTAAGTCCCTGGCTCAGCTTATTTCATTGCATGTATATATAATTATTCTCACTATATTATTGAGATTGAAGATCGTCGAATGCAAAAGAGGACAAATCTATGACATTGGCTTCATTAGCCCAAATACCATAAATGAATTTACGGTACAAAACAGAGTCAAAGATACTGAAAAAAACTTGCTAAACGTGTTCCTTCGACAACAAAACAAAAGGGAAATACTCTTTACAACTTCAGGTCAGTGTTACTGTCTTGTGCATATTCAGTTTTGCTTACTCGAGGTTAAGTGTAATTAATGAGTTATACACACTCTGCTATCTATTAAGCTTGACGCGGGAGTAGTAACTGTCTTAGACTCGAGATGTAATTAAAGAGCCTAAGCTGTGGGATGACATGAGTGAAATGCTCCAGAAGTAAGTTCGATCATTATGCCACCATATCGGCAACTTTCGTTCATTTCCTGATATCAAGTAATCATTTTCTTTGCGGGCAGGATTTGGAAAAAGTTCACCTGAATGGTTCCGGGTCTAGAGAAGAGGGAGCTGTTATTTACACACCCCAAAGTAAGTAGTACTAGCTAGTTCCGCGCATCTCTCATTGATCGTAGTTTCATCAATACCATTATCATGCTTGCTTATCAGTTTGATTGAACTCTATTCTCGTAAAGTGCTTGTGGCTAGCAAACGGAAATAATTTATGTGGATACTACGTTTGCGAGTTCATTCGCCACTTGACCTCTGAGCGAGGATTATCTGACAAACAATTTGAAATACGTAAACAATATTCACAATTTTATTTTATTACCATCAATTGTGTTGAGTTTCATTCATATATATGTATTGACCCGCTTCTTTAAATTAGATCTGGGAGAAACATGACGGACTCCTACCACGTGATCGCATACGAGCAATTCAAAAGGAATTGACGGGATTCTTTGTTGACCACATCATACCTAAAGACGGAGAATACCATGCGGAATTGCATGATTTGGGTAGATGATGTCAGGGATCGTAACAGATGTTATATTGTATATATGTAGTACCCTCGGATAGATATACGAAAACTTATTGTTCGACCAAGCACGAAGAAAAAGAGGTCACTTCTCTATATATATGTTCATGCATGACGATCTTGTGTAATGATTCCTTCATTGCTATATATAGTAGCTAGCGTCGAGTTGAACGGAATTAAATAAAAATGAAACCATAAATGTAAAAGAAGTGAAGGGTAAACACAAAAATAAAAGGGGAAACACAATATGAAAACCCCTAAACCCTCCAAAACCCCGAAACCCCTCCTTAAAAAAAAACAGCGCCTGGCAGCTGCTGACGCATGGCTACCTTTTAGTCCCGGTCGGTGTTACCAACCGGGACTAAAGGTCCTCCTTCCTGAGCGCCCTACAACGGCCACGTGGAGCTCCTTTAGTCCCGGTTCGTAAGCCAACCAGAACAAAAAGAGGTGGGTATTAGTCCCATTCGTTTTCTCCTGATTGCAGAACCAGGACTAAAGGCCCTCTGAAACCGAGACCAAAGCCCTGTTTCCTACTTGTGTGAAACCACGAAGCCTAGCGCAAAACAATGGTTATTTTTGATGATTGACACATTATGTCATGCCTCCTTTGTCCGCCTAGCAGACACCTTATGGGCTATATGGTGGGCTTGCCGTAAGGCAATACATGAAGAAAATCTACCAGAGTTCATCATCAACACACCATTTCATAAATAGGTTTCTCGCTGATCTTGAGCTCCTGCCGAAGAAACTACACAAGACCCCTCCTCCACCTAGAGGAGGGACGGGACGTCCCAAGGCACCACCAGCTGGTTTCTCAAAAATACCTGTTGATGAGCTACATAAACGGGGTGCAGCAACGGCAGTCTGTAGGGACAGTTCAAGCAAACTGTGTTGGTAGTTCTGCGCCAGTCGTACATCGAGAAGCATTAACGTGCGCAAAAGGAGCGATCGCTCGTGGTGTCCACGTCGGCAGGGCTCGATCGAGCGAGCGCGTGGGTTGGGCAGGAGGTGTCGATGGGAGAGAAAAAAATGGAAAGGAAAGGGCGCTCGCTGAGGGAGGTGTTACCTGGACTGCATACGTTTTTGCTCGTCATCCCTTCCTCACGAAGCAAACCTCATATCCCTCCTCTTCCGTCTCTCTCGCGCACACCTCGCGTCCGCATCTCTTTCTCTCTCTCTCTCGTGGCCTCCGCCTTTGCCTCTTCTCCTCCCCGTTCCTGTCTCCTAGCCGAGCTCCGGTGCGCCACAAGGACAATGGATGGAGGCGATCCGATGCGGACGGCGCACGTCTCGGCCCCGTAGCAGGAGGTGTCGGCGGCGGAGATGGTCGATGGGGAGCCTCTTCTTCCCGTGATCTGGTCCTTCCCATTCATGGCCATTGGCAGGAGGGTCCCCTCGGATTTATTCCATCCCCGGAGGAAGCAGCCGCCCTAGCTAGGAGGGGCGGTGCACGGGCACGGCTAGCTCGCTGGTCGTGACGTTGTTTCGTGACTGGTTCGCCTTCTGGTCGGCGCCACAGATGAGGCCTGCTGCTGCGACCTTGCCTTCGTTCCCACGGCGACGTACTATCCCCTAAGATGAATGGCCTCTTCAGGTTGAAAGCCACGGGCTATGCCATGCGCGAGCTCGTCATCTATGTCGACCTCCACTCTGGCTCACGTGGCGCTGACGTCAAGCGGGAGGGGAAGGTGAGTTTGAATCTGTCCAGTCTTCCTATTTCGACCCCCCCCCCCCTCTCTATTTAGTCCGAAAGAAAATCTGCTTGTTTATGTGCCTACAAGGTGTTCGATGAAAGAGCCTGTACATGTGTGATGTTTATACTCGTATAATTATCTTAAATGCAACTTCTAGCCTTGCCATTCTAATCTAATTCTGTGCATTATCTTCAATTTTTGTTTCAGAGGGTAATGCCCAGCTCATTTGATGGGTCTATTTACTGTATAAGTTATTTGAGTAATGATGTGAAAGCAATGAATAAACTATCACATATTTCATGCTTGCACTGTAGTTTATTCCTGCATTCATACATCATCAGTCTTAGTACTTGCTCTTGTGCTTGCCCGGCCTGGGTTTATTGAGTTTGCCTTCTCTTCCTAAATAACTGACCTGATTTCCTTTATGTCCTTGAAGCAAATACCACAGTGTTAGCTTGAAAATGCTTAGGATACACACAGAACCAGAAGGTAAATATGGGGTTTGAAGGAAACAGTACACACTGATTTTAGGTGCTGCACTTCAGAAACGAGCCCCTCCTTCACCCCCACAAGCACCTACAGGTAAATTAACCTGCAGTCAGCATATTTTTATATTCATTGCTTGGAACAGCAAGCTGAATCAACTGAGTTACTACGTTATGGCAGGCCTTGGGGTACAAGACTTTAAGCCACTAATAAAAAAGAAAAAAGAAAATACAATGTTAGACAGCTATTTATCTATGGTAGATACACTACAGTGCAATTGATGCATCAGTTTCACCAAACGATGTTGTGCTGGGTCTCATAGGATCACTTGCATGTCCTTGGACTTCCTATGATGCCTACAAACTAGGATGACTTGTATTTATAGTAACTACAACAGATCACTCTGATTATCTCACAGGAAGCATTTCAAGCCCATGAGTTGTGGTTGTAGTTCTTTTCAAACTGCCATGACTTTAACCAAAAGTTTAGTACAGGTGCAAATTCTTATTTGTGTGATAACTGATAAGTTTATGACATTTTTGTCTTGCATGTTTATTTATAGCTTATATCTCTTTATAGCAATTCATAGGACGAGAATCGGGACATGAATCCGAACTATGATATTTTGATTGATGATCGTATTCATGGAAATTGTGCAAAATAATGAGCAACGGTCATTATTTTGTCCCAGTGAAGCTCTAGGTTTGGTTCATTGCTGGGGATATGAGTTCCAGACTGTGTAGAAGAAATATAAAATAGAATTAAGCTGGGCTAGATATACATATTATACTCATTGCATTGCCTTTTATTAAACAAATTATATAACATTGTGATGGGATAACGACAATATTGAAACATCGTCAGCTGCCACTATCTATTTTGTGGGATCATCAAAAGGTGAAACTTATGTACCGTTCTATCATCCTGGTCATTAATTTGTTGGCGTGTAGCTGATGCAATATTAGTGTGTGTGCTTGTTTGTCGCTATTTTGCTGAAACAAGTACTATTATTGCATAGGTTATCATTTATCACTATTAGAGTTGCAGTTTACCTTTTCCATGTAGATAATGTTCTTACCTCAAATTGACATATAGTGCATTCCAAGCATCAGGTTTTATCACTATTAAATAAGATGTAACAATTGACTTCTCTCAGGGATATTTGACAAATCAGGATATATTCTCCATTATCATCCATGTGGCCCTTCACCCTCAGCCACTTCTCTAAACAAATAGAGCCCTAGGAGTTTCGTCAGATCATCAGATGGGTGCGAACTCGCATCTGGCCTTGCTGCTATTTCCGCTATCGGATAGTCACTAATATCTCATTGCTTGCTTGACCTTATAACATTTTATTCTATTTTATCTCTCTAAGAGTTGTTTCTTGAAAAATGAAATCATGTAGATTGGGCTTCATAAAAGTTTCATAAAAAGGTCTACTGCATGACCTGCTGGGATCTGTGCAATCACTATGTTTAGACAAAAAAATCATGAACCAATTAGTCAAAAACTTGTGATTGTTATTGATATGTCGAAAGACTGGTACTCCCTCTGTAAACAAATATAAGATGTTTTAGATCACTAAAGTAGTGATCTAAAATATTTTATATTTATTTACAGAGGAAGTACAACCTATTGTTTATACTCCCTCTGTCCGAAAATACTTGTCATAGAAATGGATGTATCTAGACGTATTTTAGTTATAGATACATCTATTTTCATCTATTTCTGTGACAAATAATTCCAGACGGAGGGAGTACTAATTAGATCTTCTTGTTGTTATTTGCATCTGAGTTCCTATAATGTACTTTGTGTGAGCAGCCAGATGACCTGGTCTATGTTCCTCAGCTCTGCTGACATTCATGAATCCACGTATCCACGTATCTCACTTACCACGTTGTCCTAAAAATCATTGACACCTCATTCTATGACAGGCTCGGCAAGAAAGGCGGCAGCTGACGGATGGAGGTCACCACCAAGACGATCGAAGCCGCATCGACAGACTCAGGTGCATGAGCTCGTTGGTGGTTTCAGTTTCATAATTCTCGTTACACCTAACCTCTGTTCGCTCAATCTCTGACAATTTCGCATGTCATTGCATTGTCGAGTATGTGTAGCAGGATGGAAAGCAGCGAGCAGCGATGCATCGTCCACGGAAGTGGCCGCCATGGGACTAAACCTGCTGTCGGGCGTGGCGAGCTTGCCGATGTTTTACTACGAGCTGTCCAGGCACGGCTGCTGGCCGGATGCTCTGTCACGGCAAGCTTTTCTGGCGCGGCTGCTTGTCGGAGTCTCATGGGGTGTTGCCTTGCAGCATGCTCTGTCGCGACAAGCTTGCCTGCGTGGCTGCTCGCCAGAGTCTCATGGAATGCTGCCTTGCAGCATGCTCCATCGTAGCAAGCTTGCCAGCGCGGCTGCTTGCCAGAGTCTCATGGGATGCTGCCTTGCAGCATGCTCTGTCGTGGCATGGTTGCCAGCGCGCTCGCCGGAGTCTCGTGTGATGCTGCGCTGCAGCATGCTTTGTCGCAGCAAGCTTGCGGACATGGCTGCTGCAAGCGGGTGCTACGGGTCGGCGGGCTGGTGCCCCCGCAGATAGAGGCGCTCCTACAGGAGATGAGGGAGGCTGCAGGACGACAAAGATCAGCTCAACGTCGGCTGCTTCGCTGTGCCAGTGCTGCATTTTGGCTGGTACACGCTCGGACGGGCATGGCGTCACTTCTTCATTTTCTCTTGAACCGGCTCGTCCTGCTATTTCCACCGAGTTGGATAAAGATGGAGAGATGAGCCATTTTACTCACTGCTAGAAAATCATTTGGGCAGAACTTCCTTTTTCACAACAAGAGACGAAAATGCTCCATGAAGTTGATTGATTGTGCCTCCACTTTTGGATGGCGTATGCGTTGCTTCTGAACCACTTCCGTTTATGTCTTCGGTCATGTAATCTATATAAGACACATGTTAATATCTATGAGTCCTAAGCTGATGCATGGTATTAGTGTTGCATTTCCAGTGTTCTCTCTTATTTTTTCTCAGTCAAGACCATGCAATAATAGTGAAGTACACCCAGCAACATGAAAGGGGCGTACCCAATCTGGCACTGCCCCATGTTCCTCTTAGGCCTTGTACAATGGAAGATACTTAGAAAAATAAACCGGGTGTTTCTTAAGCACCGGTGCTTATTTGTACAGGAGAGAGCGTCTCTCTTGTAGAAATAGGCACCGGTGCTTCAGAAAAACCCGGTTTATTTTTCTAAGCATCTCTCTAAGCACCTTCCATTGTACAAGGTCTCAGGCGGCGCCATGGGCGCGCCCCAACCACTATGGAATAACAGATGTAGCAGTCTTGGAGACTATTGCATGCAGGGAAGGTCTATCTCTTGCGCAAGATTTGATGCTACAGAATTTGATTCTTGCTTCTCCAAGCAGGTGGTCAAAGACATCCAGAGAGCAAGTCGAGGAGATTATGGAGCCATTATGACTGAGCTTAGACAACGTCTTTTATCATGTAATTGTAACATTACTTTTGAAGGCACAGATGCTAATAGAGATGTCGATAGGTTAGCCAAGTTTGCTCAATCATCAGATGAGGGACGTCATGTTTGGTTTGGCGCTCCCCACAATCTGTTTTGTATCCCACATCATGTGAACTTTAATTAATATAAAGCTTGGTTTATAACCCCTTAAAAAAAGAAACCAAAAGAGAAGAAATGACAGCAAGGTCCAAGGTCCGGACATGTGCGTATGTGCCTGCCATCGGCGTGGCCACATGGCCGTTGTCGCCGGGTCAACTCTTTGAGTCTGAGTCTCCTAGATCCACAAAAATTCAAAATAAGTATAGCTATAGGGTGGAGAGAGAAAAGAGAGGACGTGGAAATAATACCGAGATGGGTCTGTATGCTCGTATATATACGGGTCGCTAGGGCCTGTCGCTGATACACGTCTCGGCATAGCTTGATATAACCGTAACAATGGCAGCTCGTACTTCACTTCTTCTACTCCTCCTATTGCTGGCGCCGCCGGACTCGTCCGCCGTGTCGGTGGCCGGGCTGATTCCCAAGCTCAAATTCTTTGAAAAATCTATCTCGGCCATTGAGGAAGTCGCCGGCTATTACCTGGAGGAAAAGAAGGAGGAGGGCGTCAAGGACGTCTCCGGCGAGCAAAGCAGTGGGGGTAGCTCGGCGGCCGACAGCTACGTACGGCGCCTTGATCTCCGACCTCCCCGTCGGGACATCGCCGCCGCAGGTCCTCCCCTTTGTCATGGACATCACTACCGACCTAGTTTGGGCACAGTGCGGCAAGCCCGGGCCCACATATGCGCCCACAAGTATTTTTTTAAAATACTTGTCTAACATTTTTTCAATGCTTGATTAACATTTTTATATACATGATCAAAAAATATCATCATCTTTTAATACATGCTCAATATTTTTTCTATACACATTTAATGTTGTTCAAATGCTTGATCAACATTTGCAAATACTTGTTCAACATTTTACAAATGTTCAATTAACATTTTTATGTACATGATCAAAAAATTTCATAATTTTATAATTACGTGGTCAAGATTTTTTTCTATAGAAATTTAACATTTTGAAAATGCTTGATCATCATTTTTCAAATACTTGTTTAACATTTTTTTCAAATGCTTTATTAACATCATTGTATACATGATAAAAATAATTCCTCAGTTTTAAATACATGGTCAGCATTTTTTCTATGCACATTTAACATTTTTTAAATACTTTATCAACATTTTTTCAAATAATTGATTAATATTTTAATATACATGATAAAAAATTCATCATTTTTTAAATACATGATCAACATTTTTTCTATAGACATTTAGCAAATTTCAAATGCTTGATCAACATTCGAGCTTCGATGTTTTTTTGTACCGAGTTCCTCGCATGTTATCTAAGAGCATCTCCAACAGCCGCCCTATATAAGCGATGCGCCAGAAATTTGTGGTTTTTAGCGCGCGCGCAATCGCTCAGCGAGCTCCAGTGGACGCGCAATAACCGCACACGCGGCATAAACAGTTCAACGCACGGTCCGAAACGTCATCGCACGCCGTTTATGTGATGCGCCCGCTACCGTGTGCCGCACACTCGAGCGCCCGCTCGCGACTTTCACCTACCCCGACCCAGGCACTGGTGCCGCCGCCCGCACCACCCCATTTGTTCCGGCGACCATTCAGGCACTTCCCCGGCCTATCCCCGCGCCGCCGCTTCCTCCTTCTCCCTCCAGTCGCCGCCGCCCCTCGCCGCGCCATTCCTCCGGCGGACAATGCCCGGCCGCCCACTGCCGCTCGTCGGCCACAAGGTGTTCGACAAAACGCTTGCAAGGTATGTATTGGTTCAACTTCACAATTTTTACATGAATTTGGTGCATGTTGTTTGTAGTTTTTATAGCCTAGTTTAAATTGAACATTGTAGATGAGTTCGTCATATGATTCTTCCAAAGAAGAATTTGATATTGAAGAGGAGAAGGATCTTGCAATGATCCTAGCTATGCACATCAATAAAAAACCGAAGTACGGTGGTTCGGTTATTGGTCGGCAGAAAATTTGGAGGGATATGATCGATGTCCTCAACAGATTGACCAGGCACTATTTTGCGGATAATTCCATGTACCCCGACACCGAGTTGTTCAGGCGCATTGCAGAGAAACTAGCGAGCCATGACCGGTTTTTTCAGCAAAGGAGGAATGCTACCGGAGAGCTCGGGCATAGCACCTTTCAGAAGGTGACAACCGCTTTGCGTATGTTGGCATACAATATTCCGGCTGATCTAGTTGATGACCACTTGGCCATGGGTGAGAGTCAAGCCATCATGTGTGTCAAGCGCTTCGTAGTCGGAATTGTGCAAGTGTTTGGCCAGGAGTGTTTGAGATCCCCCAATGTTGAAGACGCCGCAAGGCTATTGGAGATGAACAAAGCTCGCGGCTTCCCAAGTATGCTTGGCTCAATAGATTGCATGCATTGGAGTTGGAAAAATTGTCCTAAGGCATGGCTCAATAGATTGATTGTGTTTGATGTTGTATTGTTGAACTATTTGGTCTATTGCAATATAAACTATTTTTGAGTTGTAATAATGAAATTGAACGATTTATTGTTGATTTGTTTTGTTTGTGTTCGATCCTCTTGGTTGTGTTTGGAGTGCATATGTTGTTTGTGCGAGAGCGCACGCACAGTTTTTTGCAGCGGCTACTGGAGCGGCTCGCGCGCACTAAACTTTGAAGCGGCCGCTGAAGCAAGCGCTCCTCGCCGCGCAAAAACTCGCGAACAGCGCGCTACAAACATTTTTTAGCGCGCCGCGCAGAGATGCTATAAGCGCAAAAAATTGTAAGCGGCAGTCCCCATCTCCTGTTTGCCCTGTCATCGCTTACCACTGAGTCGACTGAGCTGAAATGAAATTCGGTTGCATGAAGAATAAAAAACTGAGTTTATTTAAATTTTAAGAAGATTGACCTAGAACAAGATTAGGGAGGTCTATTTTGTGGGAAGGAGGAGGGCTTGTGGTTAAATTCTCATTAAACTAGATTTTAACCCACACACACGAACACCTGCACCCAGGCCCTTTCTATGTAGCCATCCATTCTGCGCATCGCGATTCATGCAAATACATTTCTCTTTTTTGTTTCTCTCGCATAAAACATGTTTTGAAGTTCAAACCTTTGCAGCGTAGCCAAGTTTTCTATCTAGAATCTAGGATAAATCTTTCAGATTTTTTTGTCAAACATAAATATACAAAGCTTTGCCACGCTGCAAAGGTTTGAACTTCAAGACATGTTCTATGTGAGAGAAACGAAAAAGAAAAAAATTTATATACAAAGTTAGTTGTGTTGCACATATCTTAAAATAATATTGGACAGCCAAGATAGCAGGGTCCGGGTGCAGATGTTCTAAAAATCCACCTACCGAGGCCAGGCCACCAGAGAACAGATGTCCAAGTAGGGTACAATCACAAAAGGCAAGCGCACCAAAAGAGAAGAAATGACAGAAAGGTCCCTAGGGTTTCCCTGAAACGAGGAAAGACACCAACCGGACATGTGCGGATGTGCCTGCAATCGGCGTGGCCACATGGCCATTGTCGCTGGGTCAACTCTTTGAGTCTGAGTCTCCGAGATCCACCAAAAATTCAAAATAAGTATGTCGGAAACTTTTTTGGCCGGAGTATAGCTATAGGGTGTGGAGACAGAAAAAAGAGGACGTACGAGGAAATAATATGGAGATGTGTCTGTAACTCCGTATGCTCGTATATATATGGGTCGCTAGGGCCTGTTGCTGATACGCATCGGCCTAGCTAGCTTGGTATAACCGTAACAATGGCGGCTCGTACTTTTCTTCTACTCCTCCTCCTGCTGCTGGCGCCGCCGGACTCGTCCACTGCGTCGGTGGCCGGGCTGATTCCCAAGCTCAAATTCTTTGAAAAATCTATCTCGGCCATCGAGGAAGTCGCCGGCTATTACCTGGAGGAAAAGAAGGAGGAGGGCGTCAAGGACGTCTCCGGCGAGCAGAGCAGCGCCGACGACCGCCAGCTGGGCAGCTCGGCGGCGGACAGCTACGGCGCCTTGATCTTCGACCTCCCCATCGGGTCATCGCCGCCACAGGTCCTCCCCTTTGTCATGGACATCACCACCGACCTCGTCTGGGCGCAGTGCGGCAAGCCCGGGCCCACATATGCGCCCACCTTCCGGCCGAACCGCTCCGACTCCTTCGCCCCGATCGGCTGCGCCGACCCGGCATGCACCCGCCTGATGCCCAAGTACAAATGCGCCGGCCCCGGCGACCGCTGCGGTGGCACGTCGGCCTTCCTCGCCACCGACACGTTCACCTTCGGGGCCACGCCCGCCAAAGGCATGGTGTTCGGCTGCATCGGCAAGGTCCCGGAGCGGAACCTCAACAGCTCATTCGGCTCCGCGGGCTTCAGCAGGGGGCCGCTCTCGCTTGTGTCGCAGCTCCAGATCTCCAGATTCTCCTACTTCATCGACGACGGTGGCGGCGACAAGAGCTTTTTCAGCTTCAGCGTCGGAGACGACGCGGCGCCGGCCAAGGATAAGGGCAGCCGGAGCACGCCGTTGCTCAAGGGCAAGCACCCTGACCTGTACTACGTCAAGTTAACAGGCGTGCAGGTCGACGGCGAGCTCCTCAAGGACATCCCGGAGGAGACCTTCTCCGGCTCCGGCGGGGTGATCCTCAGCACCACCCTTCCCGTCACCTACCTCGAACACGCCGCGTACAAGGTTCTGAGGCAGAAGTTGTTGACCAAGATCCTGCAGCAGAAGGTGGTCGGGGTACCCAAGAGCCCCGATGACGACCGCCTGTGCTTCCCCACCAAGGAATTTGCCGCTGTCAAGGTTCCTAGGGTCGCCATGGTGTTTGACGGTGCCGACGCGACGATGGAGCTCAATGTGAAGAACTACTTCTTCGACATCGCCGGTAGCGACCAGACTTGCCTCACCATACGTCCATCGACCGGTGGGTCCGTCCTCGGCAGCCTGCTGCAGACGGGCAGGAACATGACCTACGACATCCACAACGACGGCGGCGTGCTGACATTTGGGCCGGCAATGCCCGCCGGTGGGCCAGCTGCGGCGGCGAAGGGTGGCGCCCCTGCGCAGGCGCAGGCGTCGCTCGTGACAATAGCCACTCTTCTAGGGTGGGTGCTCATCTTCTAGTTCTAGCAGTTAAGTTCACATGGAGGCATGTGTTATGTCAGTCGTGTTAGCCAATGTACGTGCATCATTGTGGTATCATGCATAGTGTTAATTAAGTAAGTGCATGCATGAGCATGATGTAAGATTCTTGTGTCAGAAGCTCGAAGCACTAATATAATGTCCATCTTTCATTGTTAAGGCATCTCGGTTCATTGGGAAAGCTTAGACAAAGTACACAGGAATAGAGCATATGAGAATAGGAAGTGGGGATGGCTCCCCACGTGACTAGCTTTGCTTCTACTGCATGTCAAACCCATCCCAACCACCGCCACTGACACCACCTACTACCAATGTAAAAAAAAACATTCTATCAAAAATGGTATGACCCTTCTCCAAATGCTTAAAATCCACTCGTCAACATCTCCAAGCTTAAATTTTACTCGTCCTTGAGCAAAAAGGTTGATAAACCAAAGTTATCCATCTAGCTCATCAATAACATTATTGCCCATAGGCGTACCCTTGTCTTCTCTGCAAGCTATAAGCAAGATAGAACATATCTGTACAAGGTAGTACATGCTCAGCTAGGTAACTGGAGCTTGAGTAAAAATTCGATGCTTCTTGTCAAAGTTTAATCTATCATGAGAACAAATACTTGAATCCTCTTACTTATTAGGTTGTTTTTCATTTTGTTGTTTTTCATTTTACACAAAATTGACCACAATGAGTTATCAAAAAGTCAAGATATAAAGCTTTTCATTCATGCCCACTAACGTTCTCAAGTCAAGGCTCTCATGCACTTGCTTCAGTTGTGGTGCATCCAGAATAGGTACTTCTAAGTTCTCAAGATTATGCCAAAAGGTGATATACGCGGGGTTTCATTGTGGTTGAAGTTTGAGTATTATGGACCACTATGTTGTCTCTTTTGAGCTCTTACGATCAACTTATTTATTACCACCTACACACACACTCAATAGAAAGACGAATAATATTCGCTGCAGTGTTGTCACTGCGAACGTTAACAAACTCATAGCCGAAATCCGAGTCAAAACTCTCGTGGATCGTTAGTTGGCCAGCGGAGTTCTCAGCATAACATCAAGAGAAGTGATGAAATCACATTTACACGTGTAAAGGCGCATATAGTGACAAGGCCATGGCACCAACAAGAAGCTGAAGCACCATGTAGGAATGCAAAATAGATTTTGGGATATTCTTGAATACTATGGAATGTCAATTCCGTATAAACAATGCCAAAGCAAGGACCGCCGAGACTATTGTATCAAACACCATGGGGTTGAGCTACTTCATAACTTTTTCGTTTAGAACAATTCTATCAAGTGTAAACTTTTTATTCAACCATTATATAAAAGTAGAGGTTGTGGCGATGTCTTTCGAAGTATCACAAGATTGTTCTCAAGCTAAGATTTTTTTTAACAAAGTACATAAAAATATTAACTTGGCAATATGGGGCCTAACTTGAGCAAGTGATTCCCATATACAAATACAAGTAGATTAGACCTACCTCTAGTTTTCTCTAATCTAGATAATAGAGAGCCCTATGCGGTTCTCTTCCTCCCTCCTTTAAATCTCCGATGATGATATGCTCTGGGCGGTGAAGCTCTGCCAGATCATGGAGCTCGTATGTGTGCAATCCATAGAGATGTCGTGATTTCAGTCTTCGGTTCGAGAGATTGTCGTGGACGGTTGCAGGGATCGCCGTGGATGGTTCGAGGGACTTCAGGAACTATCTCCACCAACTTTTCTTCCGCTGCAACTCGAGGTTAGTAACGATCCGATTTAATCTTGTGTGCATCTTCATAGTGATCCGGGATCTTGATCATAGGACAATTTTGTTTTTGTTTTCTACTATGTTTCCCGACAATTACGAGTCCACATAAATATAAGCCGGAGCGAGAAGTGACTCATGAATGTTGTGTGATAGAGTGACAAAGCTCATCGCCTTGGGATTGACTTATCCACTGTGAATAGGTGGACAACATGATTGTTTCTCTAGTTGCAACATACGTACATGTTTGCTAGTCACTATAATAACCTAACACTATATGCGTACAAAATAATGTTTGAAGTTACTTT
>NC_041392.1:6542603-6556066 GCF_002162155.2 Triticum dicoccoides
GGGGGGGCAATGCAATGCTCGGGGCGGTGCAGCTCTGCCGGATCATGAAGCCCGTATGTGTGCAATCTGTAGAGATGTCGTGATTTCAGGCTTCGGTTCGAGGGATTGTCGTGGATGGTTCTAGGGATCATCGTGGACGGTTCGACGGAATTCAAGGACTATCTACACCAACTTTTCTTCCGCTACAATTCAAAAATGGTAACGATCTGATCTAACCTTGTGTGCATCTTCATAGTGATATGGGATCTTGATTATAGGTCAATTTTTTTTTTGTTTTCTACTATGTTTCCTAACAATTATGAGTCCACAGAAATACAAATCGGAGCGAGAAGTGACTCATGAATGCTGTGTGCTAGTGTGACAAAGCTCAGCGCCTTAGGATTGACTGCGTCCACTGTGAGTAGGTGGACAACATGATTGTTTCTCCGGTTGCAACATACATACATGTTTTTACGAGAAATGAAATAAAGACTTATTTAGCAGGTGAGCGACATAAAAGTACATGTCGGTCATATGAAACAATGTTCGATGCAATTTAAAATATCATACACAAAATAATTTTCCAGATTATTTGAAATAATTTTTTACAAAAATATAAAAGGAATTATTGACCAGGCATACATGTCATACGCTTCAAGATCTATTGATTCAATTTCCATTTTGGGGTTGCTGGATGTGCAAACCGCACAGGTTGGGATGGATGTGCTCTCTTTTTGGCACGCCTCCTAAACTGTCTGGGGCGCTTATGAATTGGGGTGCTTGTGTTAAGCTAAGCCATGTGTGGGACTAAAAATTACTTCTGTGTCGCTTGTTCGTTCGGTTCACACGTGGTATGTGTGGGCTTAAGGCAGACCGAAATAATGGCCCATGCGTGCGTCAAGGCCCACACCGTTTTCAGCAGCGCACAACTCGATCCATCAACTCTATCCTATGGATATACGTATACTAACCAGTATTACTATAAAAAAAGTATACTGACCAGTACACGTATCTCTGTATCCAAGCTGTGGCATATAGGTGACCAGAAGTGTTGTTTTTGTTGCGTTGCGTCGCCGCCAAAACGTTTGGAATTTCAAATCCGGCTTCCATGCATGGAAGAGTTTGGTGATGGACAACAGATGAATGGATCTGCTTAGTCGGCACTCTGTAGTAGTCCTAGTGGTAGGATGCTTCATCATGTCATGCTCTGAAAGATTCCAACTCAAGGAAGGAGCCATCCAATCACTCATATGATGTTGCCACAAATTGTTATGTAGGTTGTACGAACTGGAGCCATCCAATCATTCATATGATGTTGCTGTTGTGCAAGAAAAATTCTTTGCTTTGTTGACATGGATTCTATAATTGCAGTGAAATTGATCCAGGCTTCAGAGGTTGACATATCGGTATATTTGTCCATCATCAAGGAGATTAGATATCTTATGTCTCTACGTGAAAATTCTATTACTCATGTAAGTCGTAGCCAAAATAAAGTTAGTGATAGCTTAGCTAAATTTGCTCGTAGTGAGGGTAGAACCATGACTTGGTTAGGTTCTGGTCCTCCTGAGGCTTTGGAACTAGCTGCGATTGATTGTAAGGACTTTGGTGGATGAGTAATACAAATTTCTACCCGCAAAAAAAAGATTATTATCTACCTGAAAATAAGATTTTATTGTTAAAACAACACTCTGATTATCTGCAGACACACAAAAAAAACAATAATAAAGCCCATGGATTCCGTGCTTTCAGGTCTAATTATTCCCACAAGGTGCAAAAGGCATACAAAGGCACACTAAGATATTTATTTTTATCATTTCAAAACATATAAAATGATTATGATGGATGAATTAGAAAGGTATAGATATGCTAAGTACTAAAGTTTTCTTTCTAAAAAAAGTTTTCCTAGACAGGTAATGCACTAATGCTACACTATTTACTCATGTAGGAAAAACAAGTCAATCAATTATATTTCTAAGTTTTAGTAATAAGAACATCAACGTGATAAAAAAACATATTCCTAAACTCCGAATTCAGAACGTAGGGATGAAAAAAGGTTTGAACATATGGAACTTCCATATATGTTCACTTGTCAAGCCACGTCAATATAAGTTCTTTTTTCATGCAAATACATTACTCATCAAGACTGCATTACAATTTTGGAAATTGATTTCATGTTAGATAGATTGATGGCATCATATTTCCATCCCAATTTTTTTTTGAATATAACTTAGCAATCAAATATAGTCACAACATTCTGATTTTACAGTGAATGATCGTTCGGATGCAACCCACGTTGCAGGCAAGAAATGAAATAAAAGACTTATTTAGCAGGTGAACGACATAAAAGTACATGTTGGCCATACAAAATAATGTTCGAGGCAATTTAAAATATCATACACAAAATATTGTTTGAGATTATATGTAAATCACAATTTAAGAAATTAAATTATTTAACAGGCTACACAATGATGCATGAGATTATTTGAAATAATTTTTTTACAGAAATATAAAAGGAATTTCTTACCAGGCGTACATGTCATACGCTACGAGATCTATTGATTCAATTTTCAATTGGGATTGCTGGATGTGCAAACCGCATAGGTTGGGGTGGACGTGCTCTTTTTTCGGCACGTCTCATAAACATCCCCGCACTCTTATGAATTGGGGTGTTTACGCTATGCTAAGCCATATGGGACTAAAAATTGCTTCTCCATCATTTGTTCGTTGGGTTCAGCCAAAGTTTAGAAAACACAGGGGAAGAGATGGCGCTCCCAACGGCTCCTGTACGGTCAGGAGACAGCGGCGAAGCGCTCGGCGGCCGGGTGGACGAGGTGGTCTGCTCCGACGAGGAGTGGACGGTGGCGCGGAAGGGCGCGGGGGGCCAGGCGGCGCTCGCTGTGCCCCTCCTCCTCCCGGCGCCGTCGGGCGGCAGCCGCTTCTGGGCGTTGGCGGGGGAAACCTCGGACGACGACGAGGTAAGCCAGGTAAGTGAGGGTGGGAGTGTGGGTTCGATTTCGACGCGGGCACGTTCATCGTGTTTGCTGGCGGACTTTGTCACACACGCTGAGGAGCAGGGAGCTTCCGGCAGGGCGGGTCGCCGCCGGCGTTTTGCGCCCGGTGGCCGCGGCGCGGGTCGCCACGCGGCGTCGCGTGGCGGGGTGCCACGGGGTCGCCAGGGAGCGGGTGCCCTTGCGCTTCTGGCGGCGGCGAGGGAGGCTGCGGCGCAGGAGCTGGCTCGGCTGGACGCGGAGCCTCGGCGGTCGGCGTTGGTCGTGCAGGGCGACGGCGGCGGAGCGGCGTCGTCTCCGCTCGGAGGGGAAACCGTTAGGGTTTCCGTGGCTGGGCCGCGGTCCATTGGTGGGCCGCTGGCGTCAGTTGGGCCACCCGGTCTAGTTGGGGGGCCCGATGTGCTCCCCTCGGGGCCTGGTTCCACAGGGGTGGGGTCGGACCTGGTGCTGCGGGCTGGCAGAGCGTTGGAGGCGGCCCAGGGGGCCCAGGGGGCGCCTTTGCGGCCTGAGGCCCCGTCGGTCGACACGTTGCTAGGGTTGCCTCCCCGCCTCCCCTATAAATGGATGTGGGTGCGCCGGGGCGCGCTAGATCCCTCCTTAGGGTTTCCAGCCACCACTGCTCAAATCCGCCGCTTCGGAAAGCAAGCCCGATGGCTGCGTCGTATTTCCCCTCCCCCTCCTCTTCGCCGCTCTTTCGCCGAGGTGGTGCGGATGGGCTCGCGCGGGGAGCGGCGCTGGGAGAAGCCACCGATGTCGCCTCCCCTGGATCCAGAAGCCGAGCGGCAGCGCGAGCGCGACCTGCGCGCCAAGGCCAAGATGCAGCTCACAATCCAGGAGGCGGAGGCAGGTGGCTGGGGGCGCCGCCCCCATGGTGGATCAAGGAGCAGGAGCGCAAGCATCGAAAAAAGGAGGAGCACCGGCGGCGCGGCCTCGACAAGAAGAAGGAGCTGAAGCATAAGGAGATGCAGCACCCTCTCAGTGGCGAATGGGTCGGCGACCCCTACGCCAAGAAGCAGAAGCAGCGACTGGGGCCCGTGGCGGATCTGCGTCGGGCTGCGCCTGCGCAGACGGGGGCGCCGTCTTCGTCCAACGGCACGGCGGCGGAGCCGATCCCGATGGAGGTGGAGGCGGTGGATGGGCCGGAGTGCTTCAAGTGCGGGCGGGTCGGCCATTTCCAGAATGAGTGCTCGTTCAAGCCCCTCTGCATCCTCTGTCAAGAAGGCCACGCCTCGGCCTACTACCCGACCCGTGGCAGGCCGCTGCAGCTGCAGATTATGGGGAACGCGATCCCGGGCCAGGGGTTCTTCTGCCTGCCGTTCGTGGAGGGCCCGAAGGTCGCTGCTGAGGTCGAGGGGCTGGGCTCGGACGCGGCCTTCATCTCTGCCGCTCCGGGCCTGTTCTCCTCTGCGATTCTGGAGGCGGAGCTGCCGCACCTCTTCGAGGGCGAATGGGATTGGCAGGTGCTTCCGGTCGGCGTGGACCGTTTCTCGATGGTGTTTCCCAACAAGGCGATGCTAAGGATGGCGAGGCGCAGCGGAACGCTGTTCCTCTCCCTCAACAATATCATGGCAGAGATCTGGGAGGCGCGCGAGGAGGAGCCCAAGGCCATGACCATGCCCGAGGTGTGGGTGAAGTTGTGGGGCGTTCCCCAAACAACGGCGGGTCGATCGGCTCATGGCGGCCACCACCATGATCGGTCGCCCCTTTGCGGTCGATGAGCTGTCCCTGATACGGGTGGGTCCGGTGCGGATGCGGTTCGCCTGCCGTGCCCCTGACAAGCTCTGCGGCCGCGTCGAACTATGGTTCAACGGCGAGGGGTACGACGTCAAGCTGGAGCCAGAGCTGGCGGCGCGGGGCGCGGCGCGGCATCCTCCGCCCCCACCTTCCAATGGCAAAGGCCCCGGCGACAAGGACAAAGATGCGGATCGCGACAACAACGAGAGCATGGGCGATGACTCCATCGACACTGCGGCATGGGACAAACTAGGGATCCACGACAAGTCTCTGGACAAGACGGCGGGTACTCCCAAGGGTTCGGGGGCGGCTGCTTCTGCGCCGCCCGGCGCGACCGGCGCGCTCCTGGAGGTGAACCAGGACGGGTCCAATCTGGCCCTCGACTCCGAGGCGGAACGGGGAGTGATGGCCTCGTGCGACTCTGGGCGTCGCTCCTCTCTCCTGCCAGGCGTGCGCTCCCCGGGGCTCGGGGGCGGAGACCAGGGGGGCGGCTCCGCCATGTGGATGTCCCCCTCCACCGGAGGTGCGAGCAAGAGCGGCTCAGTGCGGCAGGTGAAGAAGACCGCAGGCCGCAAGGTGGCGTCGATCCCTCCGATGGAGAATTTGGGCGCACCACCTACGCCTAAACAGGCGGTCATGGCTTTGGCTTCTCCCCTAGCCCCGGCTGGTGGCGGTCCTGCGGCTGCCTCATTCGGACTGGCCGCTGCCCTGCGGGAGGAGGCGGTGGCGCTCTCGATGATCAAGGCACGTCGCTCCAAGGTGGTGGCCACGGACCCTACCCCGACGCGCACCAATGGTCGTCCCAAGGGAGCCAAGGGCAACATGCCTTCGCTCCAACGCGCGCAACTTCTGCAGGCCGAGAAGAACATGGAGATTGACGGTAATCCCCCCTCCGCTCATTTTACGATTCTAGAATCTTTATCCGATACGCATCTGGGGGCTATTTTGGGGGATTGTGGGGTGGACTTGGCGTGTGAGGGAAACGCCCGGTCGCTTTTATCTTTAGTTCGTGCGAAGGAACTAGCGCAGGCAGCACTTGCTAGTGCTGCTGCTGCGCGCGGCCGCAACGGCAGAGGGAGCAGGGGCACCCTTGTCCGTGGCTGCGCTGCCCGACCAGAGCGCGGTATTTGCAGGGGAGGATACCGTCTCTCCCCCTCGTCTGCCCCAAAGGACGAGGCGTGTGGCAAAAGCGGTGACCTCGCGCGGGATCTGCCTCCGCAACCGCATTATTTGATGTGTTTCCTTTTTTGAACATACGTGGCTTCGACCACGCTGGGAGACTGACCCAGCTTAAAGAGTAGTTGCATAATGAGGGCATTGTCGCGGCAGGCATCCAGGAAACCATTAAGGCTGAGTTTCGGCATCACGAGTTGCTGGCAATTGATCCTCTGGAGCGCTTCGTGTGGCATTGGTTCCCGGCCCGCGGCCACTCAGGTGGCCTGCTCATGGGCGTAAGCAACCATTGCTTTGAGGTTCTGTCTTGGGAGAAAGGCACCTTTTTTATTTCTGCCCATGTTAGACATAGGGCGTCTATGCGGGAATGGGTGATGCTGGTGGTGTACGACCCAACTGACCACTCGGGCTCGCTAGATTTTCTGAATGAGCTCCAGGCCAGGGTGGGCTCTGCAGACGCCCAGCATCTGTCGGTGGTGGTGGGGGGCGACTTCAACTTAATCCGCTCGAGTGCGGACAAGAACAATGCTAACATTAACTGGAATCGAGTCGCCATGTTCAACAATGCGATCGCAGCCATGGCACTTAGGGAAGTGGCCAGGTCTGGAGTGCGGTTCACCTAGACCAACAAACAACTATCGCCGGTGCGGTCTTTTCTAGATAGGGTGTTTGTTACGGCCGACTGGGAGCTGTGGTTCCCTATGTGCTCGTTGGTAACCGAAACTAGGATCGAGTCTGACCACGTGCCTCTGGTCTTGTCCACCGGGGAGGACAGGATCAAGCGTAGCCCACGTTTCTTCTTTGAAACTGCTTGGTTCGAAATCCCTGATTTTGATCAGGTATTCAGGCAAAAGTGGGAGGCCTGTGTGAACAGGCTCGGCCCCCAACGGGGCCCCATGGAGCGGTGGGTCGCGTCCGGGGCAGGCCTACGTGCATCTCTTAAGGGCTGGGGGCCAACCAGGGATGCGAAGATAAACTCCGTCGGGCTCGTCTTGTCCAGGAGCTTGCGGTTCTGGACGCTCAGGCCGAGTGGGCCCACCGGTATGACCTGGAGGGACAAGTGGCGTCGCTCCTCCGTGCCGAGGAGGAGTACTGGCGGCGGCGCGGGGGGCTTAAATGGACCTTGAAAGGCGAGCGAACACGAAATACTTCCACGCCTATGCGAACGGCCACCGTCGCAAATGTGCCATCCTCCGACTGCAATCCGACCAGGGCTGTTGGTGCGTCCGGTTGACATAGTGCAACACGTCTATCAATTCTACATTGAACTCATGGGCTCTTGCGAACCTCAAGGGGCTCGCCTTCGCGCGAACATGTGGGGTCCGGATGGCAGGGTGTCCGAGGACGAAAACGACGTGCTTGGCCTCGCCTTCACCACCCAGGAAATTGACGACGCCATCCATAGCATGAAGTCTGACACGGCTCCCGGCCCGGATGGCTGGGCGGTGGCCATGTTCAAACGCTTCTGGACTCTCCTTCAGGACCAGATTTTCGGGATTTGCAACGGTTTCATGCGTGGCGAAGTTGACATCTCTCGTTTAAACTTCAGGATTCTCTCCCTCATCCCCAACGTGCAGGGGGCTGATAACATTAGGCAGTTTAGACCCATTGCGTTGATCAACGTCCCTTTTAAAATCTGCTCCAAAGCTTGCTCGACGCGTCTATCCCCGGTAGCTCATCGTATTCTTAGTAGGAATCAGTGCGCGTTCATCCGTGGGCGCCACATTTTGGAGGGGCCACTCGCTTTGCTCGAGATTATCCACTCGCTCAAACGTTCTCATGAGCCCACGATCCTTCTTAAACTTGATTTTGAAAAAGCGTATGACCGTGTCAATTGGGACTTCCTTAGACAGGTCCTCTTGGGTAGAGGCTTCTCGCCCGTCTGGGTGCACCGCATGCTACAACTGGTCTCGGGGGCCAGACGGCTATTGCGGTTAACGGGGAAGTAGGCCAATACTTCCGTAACAAACGAGGGCTGCGTCAGGGCGACCCAGCCTCTCCGCTCCTCTTCAACTTCGTCGCCGACGCCTTGGCTGCCATGTTAGACATGGCACGTGTGGCTGGCCACCTTAGACGGGTTGCCTCCCAGTTGGTCCCGGGAGGAGTATCCCACCTGCAGTACGCAGACGATACGCTGCTGCTGTTCGAACCTGACAGACATAGCATTGCTACGGTCAAGGCTATACTGTTGTGTTTCGAACTAATGTCGGGGCTAAAAATCAATTTTCACAAGTTTGAAGTGGTTGCCATGGGGATGGGGCCCGACGATAGTCAGGAGGTGGCGGATCTGCTTAACTGTAAGTTGGGATCTCTGCCACTTCAATACTTGGGGCTTCCTACCATCCAGGATTGGGCCCCGTTATGCAATACGGTGGCTGGCCGGGTCGGCCCTTGGCGAGGGAGATTTATGTCGTCGGGTGCACGGCTTATTCTAACTAATTCGAGTCTCTCCTTGATCCCTATTTTCACCATGGGGATGTTTCTGCTTGCCGAGGGTGTGCATGCCAAGCTGGACACACCTAGGTCTTGTTTCTTCTGGGAAGGCGCCAACATCAAAAGGAAATCCCACCTAGTCAAATGGGCGGCGGTGTGCCGTCCTAAGTCCCAGGGGGGTTAGGGGTGTTGAACTCCAGATTGATGAACATTGCACTAATGTGCAAGTGGATTTGGAAGTTGTCTCAGGGTGAATCTGGTCTTTGGGTTGACCTTCTCCGAGCTAAGTACTTCCCGACGGGCAATTTCTTTGCTGCTACTGGACGGGGGTCTCCCTTTTGGAACTCCATCCAGGAGCTAAAACCAGTCTTCGCCATGGGGGCGAAGTTCCTGGTCAAGGACGGCCGCTCAACGCGCTTCTGGACGGACCACTGGATTGGCGATCAACCTCTCTGGTCCCGTTTCAGATTGATGTATAATATTGCGCTCGATCCGCACTCTTTTGTGGCGCAAGTTTTGGCCGAGTCCCCCCCCCCCTCCCCTGTTCTACAGTTTAGGAGGGAACTCACTGGCCCGGAGACGGCAAGTTTGGGAAACCTGCTATCTGTGCTGGAAGGGGCTGCATTGTCCCAAGGCCCAGACGTGATATCTTGGTGCCTTACCGCCTCCGGCAAGTTCTCGGTTAACTCCCTGTACCGAGCACTTGCTAGAGGCCCACAACAGCAAGTGGCGACCGGGCTATGGAAGGCTGGGCTCCCTCTAAAAATCAAGATTTTTCTTTGGCAATTGTGCCTTGACAAACTCCCAACCTCGGTTAATATTGCCAAGCGCAATGGACCGACGAACGGGTAGTCTGCGGTGTGTGGGGAGCCGGAAACTGCTAACCATGTGTTTTTTCATTGCCATTTGGCTCGGTTTGCGTGGAGTGCGGTCCGAGAGGCCGCTGGCCGGGATTGGGATCCTAGGTCAGGTGCTGAGCTAAGTGCTCTCCTGTCGTCAGTGCCTGGTTCTGCTGGCCGTGTTGTGTGGAGCTGTGTGGGGGCTTTACTTTGGGCATTATGGCGCATTAGAAACAAACTTACGATTGAGGGCGTGTTCCGCTCACATCCGGCTGATGTTATCTTCAAATGTGCTATCTTTTTGCAGCAGTGGGCGCCGCTGGCAAGGCGCCAAGACGTTGAGCTGCTGCACATCGCTCTCGCCCGTCTTCGATAGGCCTACACTTTGGCGAGAGCTCCAACGCCGCCCCGTAGGGCTCGGGTGATCCTTTTGGCTTCTTTATCGCGAGCCTGCGTGCTCTGGTCTTGCCACCTACGGCATGTAATCCTGAACTTCTGCCCCCCTTTTGCTAGAGCTTTTGTGGGCCTTGACATGTTGTAAGACTTGAATATTGTGATCGCTGCCTACTGTTGGCTTTATTAATTTAAAGCCGGACGCATTGAGCGTCTTCATTTTAAAAAAAAGTTTCCAACGCGGCGTCTGTGCGTGGGCTTGTCCTCTCTTAAAAAGCCGGAAGCCTACGTTCAACCATGGCCTGGATAGGCAGGCCGAAATGTTGGCCCGTACGTTACTCAAGGCCTTGTTCAAGTACGCACACAGGAGGCGTAGCTCTTACCCTAAAAAAAGGAGGCATAGCTCTTGTTAGCGGGACATGTAAAATTTCAAGAGCGGGACAAAATGGCTAGCTCTCCCTAGTGGCTGTTGACCCGAAACATGGATCGGCATTCCTCCCTCATCATGGACATCACTAGCAACCCCGGCGATCCATGTGGGTACGTGGAGGAGTTCGACGGCCGGACCTGACGGCTCCTCGGCAGGAGGCCTATCTCCCTCTGGAATTTCAATACATGCTCCTTCTCGTGATTAACGGCATCCAACCACCTGATCAGTGTCGCTGTCAACTTTTCAGTGCGGTAGTGCAGTACTACCGGCGTCTTCAGCCGCTCATACTATCGCTTGTGTTTCTTTTCTTCTGTTGCCTCTCTTCACTCCAGCGGAAGTAGAGCGGTAGTAACCAGCGGGTAGTACCTCCCCGCGCGGCAGTTCTACCTCCTTGTGCAACACTAAGCGGAAGTACCGCTGGTGGGAGCGGTAGTACCGCCCTGCGTCTGTGACTCAATCAATTGCACGTTGAGACTAATACTATTATGTAGAGCGGTAGTACCGCTTGTGCACAATTTGTAGGCAGAAACAGTTGGTTTTTCATCCATCTATATAAAGGGAGTCTTCTTCCGCAAGTTGACTTGCCTCTTTTCTTCCAAGCTCCATTGTTGCGCCTAAACTCATTTTCGCCTGATCTCTCTCCCTAGCCATTCAATCTTGTTGATTTTCTAGGGTTTGCTTGAGAGGGCCTCGATCTACACTTTCACTGAGAGAAATTTGATTCTCCCCCATTAATCCCTTGCGGATCTTGTTACTCTCGGATGTTTGGGCACCCTAGACGTAAGAGGTCACCTCGGAGTCACAATCCATTGTGGTGAAGCTTCTTGGTGGTGTTGGGACCCTCCAATTAAGTTGTTGAGATTGTACCAACCTTGTTGTAAAGGTTCGGTGGTCCTAATGGTTTTTTGGGGAGTATTGTGCCTCCACACTGTTCCAACGGAGACTTATTTCCCTCTAAAGGGAAGGAACTTTGGTAACACATACTCGTCTTCTCCGACTCCACTTGAGGTGTTTTAATAACCGATTTTGGAACATGCGGGTTATTTGATCTGCTTTTTAAACAATCTCGCCAAGCTTTTTATTAATTCGTCACAATGTTTATAAGGACGAAGGTAGAAGCCAAGCACACTAGAATGGATCCTAGGCAAAATATTGTAGTAAAACAATAAGAAGTAAAAAATGCAAAACAAGAAGAAGACTGAAATGTCTAGCTCGGGTATGAATATCGTATAAGCTCTGGGCGGGCCTCGAGGTTGACGCCGACGGGTGGGCGAGCTGGACGATGGAGTGATTGTATTTTTGGCGAAGACGATGGAGACGATTGTGGGAAATGCAAAAAAATTAAAAAGGAATGCTGCGACCACACACGGAGTAGGGGTACACTTAAGAGTTTCCTAGAGTAAGGGGGTAATGGCCCCCTTTTAGAGACCTTTTACGGTGCATCAAAATAATATAAGCCGTTCATTTTCAGTCAGTTAATGGACTAGATTCACCAATACTACCAAAGCAATTCAGTAGTATATTTTGTTCAAGGGGTAAAATTGGAAGACTTTTAAAATAAATATCCAAATTCTACATCCATTGAGGAATCTGTGTGTTTTCTTGTCCTGCTTGGACCGGTCCGGCTGAATACTTTCCGGCCGACATTCAATGCAACAGAGACAATTGTACACAGCGATGGATCCTTGCCGGCTGGTATTTTTGGCCGAGAAAATCACCATGTACAATAGATTGATTGATCATTTGTGGATACATGCATTAGTGATTCCGGCGATCAAGCCGGCAGCGGTGGCCTCATAGGAAGCTGCAGCGACGATGCCGCGACTGATCAAGACGTCGTACCGCCGGTTCTGTGGCCTGCTGGTAGATTTGATGCCAGGTCGGGGGCTTGGAGCTCCCACTTGAAGGGCACTCAGGCAGTCAGGCTAGCTCTGATCGATATTGGGCATGCGCTGTTGATCATGGGCGATGGCAACGACGAGGCCTCACAAGGATCGTCACCGCGAGGGATTTGACAAATTAGGAAATGAAAATAATGACAAAACTACCCCGCTAATCACCGGCTGAGATGATTCAATACTACTCGCTTTCATCGCTTTCAGAGGTAGTATGATGCACCGTAAATATCTCCCCTTTTACCCCCTAAAGCTACACCACTGGAAGACAATACGCTTGGTGAGCTACCGCTTCTCCGCTCCTCCTTTCCCGTCGTTTTCGTCCACCGTAGCATCGTCTCGCTCAAGCCTGCGCCCTGTCCGCCATGGACGAGTCCCTACCTAGTGCTCCTCCCGCACGCACACATCTGTCCACGGTCCGCTGCAACAGCCGGAGCGCACACTCCACAGCCCCACAATGAACAGTACTCCCGTCTCCAAGCAGCACCGCAGCCTCCCGTCACGTCACCGCCATCCATGGTCAGCGCGATCCTAGAGGGTAGGCTGGGACAGCCAGCTGCCATGGTCTCGCCTACACGACAGGGACCTCTGTGGGTGCGAAGATGAGGAAATACCATGGGTCAGTAGGGGAGAGACGGGGGAGAGAAGCAGGGTGTTGATGGCGAGAAAGATGGCCAAGCTCAACAGCCTCCTGATCCACCATAGATGGCGCGCACGCTGGCGGCGGCTGGAACTCGTGGGCTCGGTCGGGAACAAAATGGAAGGGCAGGGGCTTGGACCAGGTCGACTTGTATACTGGAGGACAGAAGCGATGGAGTGCAAGCTATACAGCTGGCGATCGCATTGGCGAATTGGAGCAGTACAGATTGATCGCCACCATCAGAAAACAGAAATGGGCGACCTGTATTTGCCGCAGGGTACCATAAAAGAGCTCTTCCGAGAGATGGTCTAGATAAATTGGTTACTGATGTATGGAATGATCCTAGGGTTACAGGGACAAACATTGAGAGATGACAAAAAAAGTTAGGTTTTTAGACCTAAACTGAAAGAGTGGAACATAAATATGAATGCTTGGTATAAAGACTTGAAGAAGGATATTCTCCTGAAACTTGATAAACATTGTGAAAAATATAGGCTGTTTGCTGAAGATAGGATGGAACAAATGGAACTTAGGGCGCAATTGGATAGGCTATTAAGCCAAAAAGAAGCTATGTAGAAATAAATAGTGTACTACGTCTTCTTCCTTGCTTCTTAGAGCAAGTCTAGTAGAGCCCTCAAACCCTCAAACCCCTAAAAATAACTGCATTTTTTACAGTTTTCGTCGAAAAAAAGCCGTAGACTAGAACCCCTGAACCCTTAAACCCGTAAAAAAAATTAGAGGTCCATCCCTTAAACATTTTCACAACCTGTACAAGTGAGGGTTGGGAGGAAAAACTCTCCCCAACCCGCACTCCTCTTGCACCCTCGCACGGGAGGGAAGTTTCATCCCCGGCTCCTCCCGCCGCTTCGCCCCGCGCCGGCCGTGGAGGCCTCTGCCGCCGCCGCGCCCCCGCCCGCCGCCGCACCCGCGCCGCCCGCC
>NC_041392.1:6556786-6571194 GCF_002162155.2 Triticum dicoccoides
CGTCCGCCCGCCCGACTCGGGCCCGGCCCCGCACCCGCACCCGCCCGGCACCCGAGCGTGGCCGACGTGGTGGCGGTGACCCACGTCGGGGCCAAGCGGCGGCGGGCGGGCCTCGCACCGCCTCCTCCCGCCTCCCCGGCTCCCGCCCCGACTCCCGCCACGGCCCCCGTCCCCGCCCCCGCCGCGCCCGCCCCCACGAAGAGCCGGCCGAAGGCGGGCTCCCGTGGGCCGCGAGGGGCTTCCTCCAAGGTCGCCTTCTCGTCCCCGGCCGTGAAGAAGCCGCGGAAGAAGCCCATGGCCCCGGCCGCGGCCCCGCCCGCCGCCGTCGCCAAACCTCCTCCCGCCGCGCACGAGGTGTTCGAGGAAATGGCAACCCCATCCTCGTTCATGGAACTCCTCCAAAACACGGAGGTGGACCTCGGGGCTACGCCTCTAGAACCCTTTGGGGTTGGTGACGACTTGGAGGAAGATGAGGAGGGTGAAGGGGATGACGAGGAGGAGGTGGCCGAGATAGGGGAGGAGGCATTCACCGCCGCTTCCCGCCCACACGCGCGGTCGACAAACTACACCGAGGCGGAAGATATCCTCTTGGTTCGTGCTTGGGCAGCTGTGGGGATGGATGCAAGCACCGGCACCGATCAAACCGGTAAACGGTATTGGCAAAGGATCCAGGACAACTATTGTAGGATCAAGCCGAAGAATAGTGGGTTCATCTCTCGCAGTTTTCGGTCGCTTCAAGGCCGGTGGGAGTTGATGAAGCCCGCTTGTGCTCGTTGGAGTGCGGCCATGGACCAAGTGAGGGATGCACCACCTAGTGGAACCGTGGAGAGTGACTATGTGAGTACATATCTCTTCACTATTTTGATTATGTGTGTGTACTATGCTATTGGTGGGTTCTTATGTGATTATGTGTGGTTGATAGGAGACAATTGCCGGCATGAGGTACAAGGAGATGGCCGCTTCCAAGGGCAAGCCATTCCCATTTAAGCATGTTTGGGCAATTCTTCAAACCTTTGACAAGTGGAAGTTGAGGGATCAAGAGACCGCACCAAGAAGTCGGCAATGCTTAGGATGGATGATAGTGAAGATGAGGAGGAGAGGAACTTGGGCAAGCCCGAGGGAACCAAGAAGGGCAAGCTAAGGGTGAAGATGGAAGGAGAAGCGTCAAGCCTAAGGAAGAAGATGGAGCACATGATGAAGGCAAGAGAGGAATTAACAACGAAGACATTGGAGACGAAGCTTCTTATCACCGAGAAGAAAGAAAGAGGTCAAGCTTGCACAAGTTGAAGCAAAGCGTGAAGAAGCAAAGCGCAAGGCCGACTTGGAGGAGAGGATGATCAAGCTCAAAGAGGCAAAGGGATGGAAAGAACTCATGGTGGAAGAGAAGGAGCACATGATGATGTCCAAGAAGGACATGGATGAAGACCAATTGCAATGGTGGAAGGACTACAAGGAGGACATCGCGGAGAGGAAGAGGACGTTCCGTGGTGCGTCCTCTACTTTTCGAGGTGACACTCCGATGAGTAGTTGTGGCGATGGCGGTGTGGACGACTCCACCAGCGCCTATGGAGATGCTTGATGGAGCCCACATATGGTCTAGGAGATGGCGCCGAGGTGCAACTTTTTGGTGATGGTGCCGATGAGAGGGGGAAGATGATGATTTTATGATGTAAACTATTAAACCATGCATCAATAATTGTCATTTGGTAGTTTGTTTAGAGGTTGATTGTGTTCTTGTAGTCATAAATTGTGAGATGTCGAATGATAGATTTAAAGGTTGGGGTTGAGGCAAAGACTAGTCAAACCCAACCCTTAAAGCAATTTAAGGGTTGGGTTTGAGAGTTCTAGTCTTTGCCCCTGTTTTTCCACCTTTAAAAGTGTCAAAAACTGACACTTCTCAACCCTTAAAACTGCTTTAAAGATTTGAGGGTTTGAGAGTTCTACTAGACATGTTCTTAAGCTATTAGGGCTCAATCGGATTGGCTCATCCAACCACCTGATCAGTGTCGCTGTCGACCGATTGATCAGTGTCAACCCTTCCTACGTGCATGTTTATCTGTACGCACCTGTGTGCGTTGCAGCACATACGTACTACCTAGCTAGAAAAAATGGCGCGCCCCGCTGCAACAAGAAGCACTATTGGTAGTACGTTAGCCGTCACGCTGCTAGCTTGGCTACTTGTCCTCCAGCTTCTCCTTCTGGCGCCGGCGCCTGCAGCCGCCAGGAGGGCGACGACCGTCAGCCAGGCGCCCAACTCTCTGTCCACAAAGCCGCCCAGGTCGAGCACCAACGCCCTGGTCAAAAAGGCGCGCCGTCGCAACCAAAACACGGACCAGCTGGGCAGCGCGGCGGCGGACGACGCCGGCTACATCGTCCTCTACAACGTCTCCATCGGGGCCACGCAGAACGACGTCTCCGGCGTCGTCGACCTCCTCAACGATTTCGTCTGGACAACGCAGTGCGTGGCGGCGCCGGTCAGGGTCCCCTGCGCCAGCCAGACGTGCCGGAGCATCCTGGCCAACGACACCACCGGCACGGACGCCTGTGGCGGCAATCCCAACGGCGACGATCGCTGCAGGTACGTTTACGTGTACGGGCCGGGGATCAACACCACGGGCTTCGTCGCCAACGAGTCGGTCGCCGTGGCGGTGGGGGGCATCGCCGGCAGCGCGGTGTTGGGGTGCAGCACCGCCAACAGCACCGTGCCCCTCGAAGGCGAGCCGGGCAGCTTCGGCTTCAACAGGGGGTCACTCTCCTTCGTGTCGCAGCTCAGCGTCAACAAGTTCTCCTACTACCTGGCCCCCGACGAAGCCGGCAGCTCCGACTCCGAGAGCGTTGTGTTACTCGGCGACGCCGCCGTGCCACAGACCAGGCGCGGCGGCCGCTCGACGCCGCTGCTCAGGGGCACCGCGTTCCCGGACGTCTACTACGTCAAGCTCATCTCCATAGAGATTGACGGTCAGGCCCTGGGCGGCATCCCCGCTGGGGCGTTCGACCTTGCCGCCGACGGCAGCTCCGGTGGCGTGGTCATCAGCACGCTCACCCCCGTCACCCGCCTCCAAGAGGACGCCTACAAAGCCGTGAGGCAGGCGCTGGTGAGCAAGATCACGGCGCGAGAGGTGAGCGGCTCAGCTTTCGCCGGTGGCCTGTTCGATCTATGCTACAACGCGCAGTCCGTGGCGGCGCTGAGCTTCCCTAAGATTACGCTGGTGTTCGACGGTGGGGATACGCCGGCCATTGAGCTCACGACGGTGCACTACTTCTTCAAGGACGACGTCACCGGGTTGCAGTGCCTCACCATGCTGCCGATGCCCGTGGGCACGCCCTTCGGCTCTGTCCTGGGAACCATGGTGCAGGCGGGCACCAACATGATCTACGACGTCGGCGGCAAGACGCTGACGCTCGAGGAGGGCGCAGCGGCTCTGCCCGCCTCACAGGTGGTGTCGCTCATGGTGATAGCCTCTCTGCTCCTTGCTTGGGTGCTACTCTTCTAGCTAGATGTTCATCTCGATCGTGTGTACTGTTCCATCATCTTGCATGGTTTTGCCAAAAGAAATATTTCAGCATTGTGGTGTATTCAATATGTCATGTTGTCTGTAAGATGCTTGTACCCAGATTAAAGATGCATAAATTATTTATTCTCCCTTTTTCTCTAAAATGTTCGCAAATCGAACAATGTTCTAGAATTTCAAAGATGTTCGAACTTTAATAAATGTTCGTGAATTTATAAAAATATTACCTGAATTTCGAAAAATAGTCACAATTTTTTCATCAATTTTAAAAAGGACGATGCTATGCATCGGCCGGTGAATAATAAGAAAAGATCTGCCGCCTTGCTGACCAGTGGATGAACACGTTAGTGGCTGTCCAATCCATCCGTGTAAGCAGTCACTCCTTTGCAACAAGAGTGATGTTGTAGAAGGACTTCTGCAATAGCTATACATTTTTTATTTTTTGAAACAAAGGTCTTGTTGCAGAAAATTTTACAGTAGAGGTCTTGTTGCAGAAACTTTTCCACGCGGTTTTTCTTTTTTGCAACAAAGGCCTTGTTGCAGAATTTTTTTCGCAACAAAGGTTTTGCTGCCGAAATTTAAAAACTGATAGAATCCTTTTGCAACAGCCCGTGTTTGTAGCATGGGTGTTGGTGTCGCATGGCAGCCGCCCGTGTTTGTAGAAGAAGGTTGCAGACTGTAAGTAGCACACTCTCTAGCATGTTCTTTTTTTTACTGGTTGCGTTGTTTGCTCTACCTTGGAGCATTTACAATTTACACAATGCATCTTAAGTTTCCTCCAGCTATATTTTTGTGTTGCAGATGATTTATCTTACTCTAGAAGTTTTTTTTTTAGCAAAACTTAATCTAGAGGTAGAAGTTAGTGTGCGTCATTTGATGCAGGAGCACTTCTTCAGAATTACTTTGGCGTAACACAGGCAACACATTCCACACAGAAATTTCGAACAAATCTCAAGTAACCCTGGTTTTCAATTTGTCCTGGAGCAGTAGCCAACAGAAGAAGAAAAATAAATATTCAAAGAAATTCAGTTATATAGCAAAACAAAAATATGATACGGATTACCAGGTCACGGCGTACCACGGCTCCCATCTAGTAGGCCATAGAATAATTGATTGATCGAAAACAATGTGGCAGAGTTCTTGAATCTTGACTATTCCTGCTGACACAAATGAGAACAAGTCTTTGCAGTAGGAAAATGATGTCCTATCTACAAGTTGGAAAATGATGCATGCTACCCAGGGTTCCACATTATTTGGTTGGAATTATTTGTGATGGTGGTGTATGCAACTGTTTGTGTATTCAAGATGCCGGATAAACTCAAACCTCAACCTGAATAGCAATGTTTCAATATTTATTGAGTGAGAAGGAAGTGTTGTCGACCTATACAACATGTCCACACAATGTACCAAACCTGACACGCTTTCCATCTTTTTCTTCCACTGCCTTTATCTCTAAGCAAAATGTCCCCTTCCATAATTTGTAGTCTGGTAAATATATTTTTTCTTAAAATATTATTAATATAATCTCAAACATTATTTTGTATGATATTTTATATTGCCTCGAACATTGTTTTGTATGGCTTTTTTTAATATAGTACAGGCGCAAGCACTCATATATACACGCATACAATCACTCATATGAACGCACACACGCACACCATACCCCTATAAGCACATTCGAGAGACTGAGCCGACATGTCATCTTGAGATTTACGAAGGCACCGTAGGCGCGACGGGAACGTCTCCTCCCACTGAAATCATATTGTCGGAAATACTAAAATAATTTAGGAATAATGCGAGCATCAGGACTTAACCCTGCTGAGCTGGGGATATACCACTGTCCCTCTAACCATCCAACCATAGGTTGGTTCGCCGTTGTTTTGTATGGCTGACATTTACTTTTATGCCGTTCACCTCGTAAATAAGTCATTTATTTCATTTCTCATAAATTGGTATTTTAAGTAACTTCAAACATTCACCCACAAAAAAAGGTAACTTCAAACATTATTTTGTACGGCATATAGTATTAGTTCATTATTATGACTAGCAAACCTGTATATGTGTTGCAACGGGAGAAACAATCATGTTGTCCACCTTTGAGAGCATGAGCTGTTAGTACAAGGGCTACTTGTCTTTGGGGCGCATCGCCCCCCGGCAGAGGATGGTCGTCGGATCAAACGCCCGAGGCGGACGCTGGGAGCGGCAACTACCCAGACCTGGGCTCCCTGAACACTGTTGGGCAGTCAGTAAGAGCATCTTCAGCAGTTGGCCCTCCCAGGACACATAAAAATCGTCCTTTGGGGGCCAGCCGGCGATATAATCGGCGCTGGGGTGGTTTTGCGCCCAGTGTTGGGGAACGTAGCAGAAATTCAAAATTTTCCTACGTGTCACCAAGATCTATCTATGGAGAAACCAGCAACGAGGGAAAGGAGAGTGCATCTACATACCCTTGTAGATCGCTAAGCGGAAGCGTTCAAGTGAACGGGGTTGATGGAGTCGTACTCGTCGTGATCCAAATCACCGATGACCAAGTGTCGAACGGACGGCACCTCCGCGTTCAACACACGTACAGCCCGGTGACGTCTCCCATGCCTTGATCCAGCAAGGAGAGAGGGAGAGGTTGAGGAAGACTTTGTCCAGCAGCAGCACAACGGCGTGGTGGTGATGGAGGAGCGTGGCAATCCAGCAGGGCTTCGCCAAGCACCACAGGAGAGGAGGAGTATGGAGAGAGGTAGGGCTGCACCAAGAGGAGAAGTTCTCATCTGTTTAGCAGCCCCAAACCTCAACTATATATAGGGGGAAGGGGGGGCTGCGCCCCCTTTAGGGTTTCCCACCCCAAGGGGTGCGGCCAAGGGGGGAGGAGTGCCTCCCAAGTCAAGTGGAGGCCTCACCCTTTAGGGTTTCCCCCTTCCCATGCGCATGGGCCTTGGGGGGCTGGTTCCCTTGGCCCATAAAGGCTAGGGCGCCCCCTTACAGCCCATGCTACTGTATTGGACGTGGTGGAACAATTTCCGGACCTCCGGACCCCTCCGGAATCCTCCGGAACCTTCTGGAAGCTTCCCGGTACAATACCGAAAAAACCCGAACCTTTTCCGGAACCCGAACAACAACTTTCCATATATAAATCTTTACCTCCGGACTATTTCGGAACTCCTCGTGACGTCCGGGATCTCATCCGGGACTCCGAACAACATTCGGTAACCACATACAAACTTCCTTTATAACCCTAGCGTCATCGAACCTTAAGTGGGTAGACCCTACGGGTTCGGGAGACATGCAGACATGACCGAGACGTTCTCCGGTCAATAACTAACAGCGGGATCTGGATACCCATGTTGGCTCCCACATGTTCCACGATGATCTCATCGGATGAACCACGATGTCAAGGACTCAATCGATCCCGTATACAATTCCCTTTGTCTAGCAGTATTATACTTGCCCGAGATTCGATCGTTGGTATACCGATACCTTGTTCAATCTCGTTACCGGCAAGTCTCTTTACTCGTTTCTGTAACACATCATCCCGTGATCAACCCCTTGGTCACATTGTGCACATTATGATGATGTCCTACCGAGTGGGCCCAGAGATACCTCTTCGTTTACACGGAGTGACAAATCCCAGTCTCGATTCGTGCCAACCCAACAGACACTTTCGGAGATACCTGTAATGCACCTTTATAGCCACTCAGTTACGTTGTGACGTTTGGTACAACCAAAGCATTCCTACGGTATCCGGGAGTTGCACAATCTCATGGTCTAAGGAAAAGATACTTGACATTAGAAAAGCTTTAGCATACGAACTACACGATCTTTGTGCTAGGCTTAGGATTGGGTCTTGTCCATCACATCATTCTCCTAATGATGTGATCCCGTTATCAACGACATCCAATGTCCATAGCCAGGAAACCATGACTATCTGTTGATCACAACGAGCTAGTCAACTAGAGGCTCACTAGGGACATATTGTGGTCTATGTATTCACACGTGTATTACGATTTCCGGATAATACAATTATAGCATGAATAAAAGACTATTATCATGAACAAAGAAATATAATAATAACACTTTTATTATTGCCTCTAGGGCATATTTCCAACAGTCTCCCACTTGCACTAGAGTCAATAATCTAGTTCACATCACCATGTGATTAACACTGACAGGTCACATCACCATGTGACCAACATCCAGAGAGTCTTGGGTTTGATCATGTTGCTTGTGAGAGAGGTTTTTAGTCAACGGGTCTGAACCTTTCAGATCCGTGTGTGCTTTACAAATCTCTATGTCATCTCCTAGATGTAGCTACCACGTTCTACTTGGAGCCATTCCACATATATGTTCCACTTGGAGCTATTCTAAATTGTTGCCCCATTATACGTATCTGGTATCTCTACTTAGAGCTATCCGGATAGGTGTTAAGCTTTCATCGACGTAACCTTTACGACGAACTCTTTTACCACCTCCATAATCGAGAAAATTCCTTAGTTCACTAGTTACTAAGGATAACTTTGACCGATGTCTGTGATCCATTCTTGGATCACTCTTGTACCCCTTGACTAACTCATGGCAAGGCACACTTCAGGTGCGGTACACAGCATAGCATACTGTAGAGCCTATGTCTTAAGCATAGGAGACGACCTTCGTCCTTTCTCTCTATTCTGCCATGGTCGAGCTTTAAGTCTTAACTTCGTACCTTACAACTCAGGCAAGAACTTCTTCTTTGACTGATCCATCTTGAATACCTTCAAGATCATGTCAAGGTATGTGCTCATTTGAAAGTACCATTAAGCGTTTTGATCCATCCTCATAGATCTTGATGCTCAATGTTCAAGTAGCTTAATCCAGGCTTTCCATTGAAAAACACTTTCAAATAACTCTATATGGTTTCCAGAAATTCTACGTCATTTTTGATCCATAATATGTCAACAACATATACTCATCAGAAATTCTATAGTGCTCCCACTCACTTCTTTGGAAATACAAGTTTCTCATAAACTTTGTATAAACCCAAAATCTTTGATCATCTTATCAAAGTGCACATTCCAACTCCGAGATGCTCACTCCAGTCCTTAGAAGGATTGCTGGAGCTTTGCATACTTATTAGCATCTTTCGGGATTGACAAAACCTTCCGGTTGTATCACATACAACCTTTCCTCAAGAAAAACATCGAGGAAACAATGTTTTGACATCCTATCTGCAAGATTTCATAAATAATGCAGTAATCGCTAATATAATTCCAACAGACTCTTAGCATCGCTACGAGTGAGAAAGTCTCACCGTAGTCAACTCCTTGAACTTGTCAGAAAACATCTTAACGACAAGTCGAGCTTTCTTAATGGTGACATTTACCATCATCGTCCGTCTTCCTTTTAAAACCCATATGTACCTAATAGCCTTATGACCATCAAGTAGTTCTTCCAAAGTCTACACTTTGTTTTCATACATGGATCCTCTCTCGGATTTTATGGCCTTGAGCCATTTATCGGAATCCAGGCCCACCATCGCTTCTCCATAGCTCGTAGGTTCATTGTTGTCTAGCAACATGACTTCCAAGACAGGATTACGTACCACTCTGAAGTAGTACGCATCCTTGTCATCCTACGAGGTTTGGGAGTGACTTGATCCGAAGTCTCATGATCAATATCATAAGCTTCCACTTCAATTGGTGTAGGTGACACAGGAACAACTTCCTGTGCCCTGCTACACACTAGTTGAAGTGACGGTTCAGTAACCTCATCAAGTCTCCACCATCCTCCCACTCAACTTTCCGAGACAAACTTTTCCTCGAGAAAGGACCCGATTCAAGAAACAATCCATATTGCTTTCGGATCTGAATTAGGAGGTATACCCAACTGTTTTGGGTGTCCTATGAAGATGCATTTTATCCGCTTTGGGTTCGAGCTTATCAATCCTGAAACTTTTCACATAAGCGTCGCAGCCCCAAACCTTTAAGAAACGACAACTTAGGTTTCTCTAAACCATAATTCATACGGTGTCATCTCAACGGAATTACGTGGTACCCTATTAAAGTGAATGTGGTTGTCTCTAATGCCTAACCCATGAACAATAGTGGTAATTCGATAAGAGACATCATGGTACGCACCATATCCAATAGGGTGCAACTATGATGTTCGGACACACCATCACACTATGGTGTTCCAGGCGGTATTCATTGCGAAACAATTTCCACAATGTCTTAATTGTGTGCCAAAACTCGTAACTCAGATATTCATCTCTATGATCATATCATAGACATTTTATCCTCTTGTCACAATGATCTTCTACTTCACTCTGAAATTACTTGAACCATTCAATAATTCAGACTTGTGTTTCATCAAGTAAATATTCTCAACATCTACTCGAATCATCTGTGAAGTAAGAACATAACGATATTCACTGCATGCCTCAGCACTCATTGGACTGCACACATCAAAATGTGTTACTTCCAACAAGTTGTTATCTTGTTCCATCTTACTGAAACCGAGGCTTTTCAGTCATCTTGTCCATGTGGTATGATTTGCATATCTCAAGTGATTCAAAATCAAGTGAGTCTAAACGATCCATCCGCATGGAGTTTCTTCATGCGTGTACACCAATAGACATGGTTCGCATGTCTCAAACTTTTCAAAAACGAGTGAGTCCAAAGATCCATCAACATGGAGCTTCTTCATGCGTTTTATACCATTAAGACTTACATGGCAGTGCCACAAGTAAGTGGTACTATCATTACTATCTTATATCTTTTGGCATGAAAATGTGTATCACTACGATCGAGATTCAATAAACCATTCCTTTAGGTGCAAGACCATTGAAGGTATTATTCAAATAAATAGAGTAACCATTATTCTCTTTAAATGAATAACCGTATTGCGATAGACATAATCCAATCATGTCTATGCTCAACGCAAACACACAATGACAATTATTCAGGTTTAATAATAATCTTGATGGTAGAGGGAGCGTGCGATGTTTGATCACATCAAACTTGGAAACACTTCCAACACATATCGTCAGCTCACCTTTAGCTAGTCTCCGTTTATTCCGTAGCTCTTTTATTTCGAGTTACTAACACTTAGCAACCGAACCGGTATCTAATACCCTGGTGCTACTAGGAGTACTAGTAAAGTGCACATCAACACAATGTATATCCAATATACTTCTATCGACCTTGCCAGCCTTCTCATCTACCAAGTATCTAGGGTAATTCTGCTCCAGTGGCTGTTCCCTTTATTACAGAAGCACTTAGTCTCGGGTTTGGGTTCAACCTTGGGTTTCTTCACTAGAGCAGCAGCTGAATTGCCGTTTCATGAAGTATCCCTTTGTTCCCTTGCCCTTCTTGAAACTAGTGGTTTCACCAACCATCAACAATTGATGCTCCTTCTTGATTTCTACTTTCGCGGTGTCAAACATCGCGAATATTTCAAGGATCATCATATCTATCCCTGATATGTTATAGTTCATCACGAAGCTCTAGCAGCTTGGTGGCAATTACTTTGGGGAAACATCACTATCTCATCTGGAAGATCAACTCCCACTCGATTCAAGTGATTGTTGTACTCAGACAATCTGAGCACAAGCTCAACGATTGAGATTTTCTCCCTTAGTTTGCAGGCTAAGAAAATCGTCGGAGGTCTCATACCTCTTGACGTGGGCACGAGCCTGAAATCCCAATTTCAGCCCTCGAAAACATCTCATATGTTCCACGACGTTTCGAAAACGTCTTTGGTGCCTCAACTCTAAACCGTTTAACTGAACTATCACGTAGTTATCAAAACGTGTATGTCCGATGTTCGCAACATCCACAAACGACGTTTGGGGTTCAGCACACTGAGCGGTGCATTAAGGACATAAGCTTTCTACTATCCGCATAATCGTTACTGTCAACTTTCAACTATATTTTCTCTAGGAACATATCTAAGCAGTGGAACTAAAACGCGAGCTTACGACATAATTTGCAAAGATCTTTTGACTATGTTCAGGATAATTAAGTTCATCTTATGAACTCCCACTCAGATAGACATCCCTCTGGTCATCTAAGTGATTACATGATCCGAGTCAACTAGGCCGTGTCCGATCATCACGTGAGACGGACTAGTCATCATCGGTGAACATCTTCATGTTGATCGTATCTACTATACGACTCATGCTCGACCTTTCGGTCTCCGTGTTCCGAGGCCATGTCTGTACATGCTAGGCTCGTCAAGTTAACCCTAAGTGTTTTCGCTGTGTAAAACTGTCTTACACCCATTGTATGTGAACGTTAGAATCCATCACACCCGATCATCACGTGGTGCTTAGAAGCGACGAACTGTAGCAACGGTGCACAGTTAGGGGAGAACACTTCTTGAAATTTTGTAAGGGATCATCTTATTTACTACCGTCGTCCTAAGTAAACAAGATGCATAATCATAATAAACATCACATGCAATTATATAGTTGTGACATGATATGGCCAATATCATATAGCTCCATTGATCTCCATCTTCGGGGCTCCATGATCATCTTGTCACCGGCTTGACACCATGATCTCCATCATCGTGTCTTCATGAAGTTGTCACGCCAACGACTACTTCTACTTCTATGGCTAACGCGTTTAGCAATAAAGTAAAGTAAGTTACATGGCGTTTTTCAATGACACGCAGGTCATACAATAAATAAAGACAACTCCTATGGCTCCTGCCGGTTGTCATACTCATCGACATGCAAGTCGTGGTTCCTATTACAAGAACATGATCAATCTCATACATCACATATCATTCATCACATTCTTCTTGGCCATATCACATCACATAGCATACCCTGCAAAAACAAGTTAGACGTCCTCTAATTGTTGTTTGCATGTTTTACGTGGCTGCTATGGGTTTCTAGCAAGAACGTTTCTTACCTACGCAAAACCACAACGTGATATGCCAATTGCTATTTACCCTTCATAAGGACCCTTTTCATCGAATCCGTTCCGACTAAAGTGGGAGAGACTGGCACCCGCTAGCCACCTTATGCACCAAGTGCATGTCAATCGGTGGAACCTGTCTCACGTAAGAGTACGTGTAAGGTCGGTCCGGGCCGCTTCATCCCACAATACCGTCGAAACAAGATTGGACTAGTAACGGTAAGCATATTGAACAACATCAACACCCACAACTACTTTGTGTTCTACTCGTGCAAAGAATCTACGCAATAGACCTAGCTCATGATGCCACTGTTGGGGAACGTAGCAGAAATTCAAAATTTTCCTACGTGTCACCAAGATCTATCTATATAGAAACCAGCAACGAGGGGAAGGAGAGTGCATCTACATACCCTTGTAGATCGCTAAGCGGAAGCGTTCAAGTGAACGGGGTTGATGGAGTCGTACTCGTCGTGATCCAAATCACCGATGACCAAGTGCCGAACGGACGGCACCTCCGCGTTCAACACACGTACAGCCTGGTGACGTCTCCCATGCCTTGATCCAGCCAGGAGAGAGGGAGAGGTTGAGGAAGACTTCGTCCAGCAGCAGCACAACGGCGTGATGGTGATGGAGGAGCGTGGCAATCCAGCAGGGCTTCGCCAAGCACCACAGGAGAGGAGGAGTATGGAGAGAGGTAGGGCTGCACCAAGAGGAGAAGTTCTCATCTGTTTAGCAGCCCCAAACCTCAACTATATATAGGGGGAAGGGGGGGCTGCGCCCCCTTTAGGGTTTCCCACCCCAAGGGGTGCGGCCAAGGGGGGAGGAGTGCCTCCCAAGTCAAGTGGAGGCCTCACCCTTTAGGGTTTCCCCCTTCCCATGCGCATGGGCCTTGGGGGGCTGGTTCCCTTGGCCCATAAAGTCTAGGGCGCCCCCTTACAGCCCATGCTACTGTATTGGACGTGGTGGAACAATTTCCGGACCTCCGAACCCCTCCGGAATCCTCCGGAACCTTCTGGAAGCTTCCCGGTACAATACCGAAAAAACCCGAACCTTTTCCGGAACCCGAACAACAACTTTCCATATATAAATCTTTACCTCCGGACTATTCCGGAACTCCTCGTGACGTCCGGGATCTCATCCGGGACTCCGAACAACATTCGGTAACCACATACAAACTTCCTTTATAACCCTAGCGTCATCGAACCTTAAGTGGGTAGACCCTACGGGTTCGGGAGACATGCAGACATGACCGAGACGTTCTCCGGTCAATAACCAACAACGGCATCTGGATACCCATGTTGGCTCCCATATGTTCCATGATGATCTCATCGGATGAACCACGATGTCAAGGACTCAATCGATCCCGTATACAATTCCCTTTGTCTAGCGGTATTATACTTGCCCGAGATTCGATCGTTGGTATACCGATACCTTGTTCAATCTCGTTACCGGCAAGTCTCTTTACTCGTTTCTGTAACACATCATCCCGTGATCAACCCCTTGGTCACATTGTGCACATTATGATGATGTCCTACCGAGTGGGCCCAGAGATACCTCTTCGTTTACACGGAGTGACAAATCCTAGTCTCGATTCGTGCCAACCCAACAGACACTTTCGGAGATACCTGTAATGCACCTTTATAGCCACCCAGTTACGTTGTGACGTTTGGTACACCCAAAGCATTCCTACGGTATCCGGGAGTTGCACAATCTCATGGTCTAAGGAAAAGATACTTGACATTAGAAAAGCTTTAGCATACGAACTACACGATCTTTGTGCTAGGCTTAGGATTGGGTCTTGTCCATCACATCATTCTCCTAATGATGTGATCCCGTTATCAACGACATCCAATGTCCATAGCCAGGAAACCATGACTATCTGTTGATCACAACGAGCTAGTCAACTAGAGGCTCACTAGGGACATATTGTGGTCTATGTATTCACACGTGTATTACGATTTCCGGATAATACAATTATAGCATGAATAAAAGACTATTATCATGAACA
>NC_041392.1:6572502-6573363 GCF_002162155.2 Triticum dicoccoides
AGACAAACTTTTCCTCGAGAAAGGACCCGATTCAAGAAACAATCCATATTGCTTTCGGATCTGAATTAGGAGGTATACCCAACTGTTTTGGGTGTCCTATGAAGATGCATTTTATCCGCTTTGGGTTCGAGCTTATCAATCCTGAAACTTTTCACATAAGCGTCGCAGCCCCAAACCTTTAAGAAACGACAACTTAGGTTTCTCTAAACCATAATTCATACGGTGTCATCTCAACGGAATTACGTGGTACCCTATTAAAGTGAATGTGGTTGTCTCTAATGCCTAACCCATGAACAATAGTGGTAATTCGATAAGAGACATCATGGTACGCACCATATCCAATAGGGTGCAACTATGATGTTCGGACACACCATCACACTATGGTGTTCCAGGCGGTATTCATTGCGAAACAATTTCCACAATGTCTTAATTGTGTGCCAAAACTCGTAACTCAGATATTCATCTCTATGATCATATCATAGACATTTTATCCTCTTGTCACAATGATCTTCTACTTCACTCTGAAATTACTTGAACCATTCAATAATTCAGACTTGTGTTTCATCAAGTAAATATTCTCAACATCTACTCGAATCATCTGTGAAGTAAGAACATAACGATATTCACTGCATGCCTCAGCACTCATTGGACTGCACACATCAAAATGTGTTACTTCCAACAAGTTGTTATCTTGTTCCATCTTACTGAAACCGAGGCTTTTCAGTCATCTTGTCCATGTGGTATGATTTGCATATCTCAAGTGATTCAAAATCAAGTGAGTCTAAACGATCCATCCGCATGGAGTTTCTTCATGCGTGTACACCAATAGACATGGTTCGCATGTCTCAAACTTTTCAAAAA
>NC_041392.1:6576506-6612702 GCF_002162155.2 Triticum dicoccoides
GCATGTTTTACGTGGCTGCTATGGGTTTCTAGCAAGAACGTTTCTTACCTACGCAAAACCACAACGTGATATGCCAATTGCTATTTACCCTTCATAAGGACCCTTTTCATCGAATCCGTTCCGACTAAAGTGGGAGAGACTGGCACCCGCTAGCCACCTTATGCACCAAGTGCATGTCAATCGGTGGAACCTGTCTCACGTAAGAGTACGTGTAAGGTCGGTCCGGGCCGCTTCATCCCACAATACCGTCGAAACAAGATTGGACTAGTAACGGTAAGCATATTGAACAACATCAACACCCACAACTACTTTGTGTTCTACTCGTGCAAAGAATCTACGCAATAGACCTAGCTCATGATGCCACTGTTGGGGAACGTAGCAGAAATTCAAAATTTTCCTACGTGTCACCAAGATCTATCTATATAGAAACCAGAAACGAGGGGAAGGAGAGTGCATCTACATACCCTTGTAGATCGCTAAGCGGAAGCGTTCAAGTGAACGGGGTTGATGGAGTCGTACTCGTCGTGATCCAAATCACCGATGACCAAGTGCCGAACGGACGGCACCTCCGCGTTCAACACACGTACAGCCCGGTGACGTCTCCCATGCCTTGATCCAGCAAGGAGAGAGGGAGAGGTTGAGGAAGACTTTGTCCAGCAGCAGCACAACGGCGTGGTGGTGATGGAGGAGCGTGGCAATCCAGCAGGGCTCCGCCAAGCACCACAGGAGAGGAGGAGTATGGAGAGAGGTAGGGCTGCACCAAGAGGAGAAGTTCTCATCTGTTTAGCAGCCCCAAACCTCAACTATATATAGGGGGAAGGGGGGGCTGCGCCCCCTTTAGGGTTTCCCACCCCAAGGGGTGCGGCCAAGGGGGGAGGAGTGCCTCCCAAGTCAAGTGGAGGCCTCACCCTTTAGGGTTTCCCCCTTCCCATGCGCATGGGCCTTGGGGGGCTGGTTCCCTTGGCCCATAAAGGCTAGGGCGCCCCCTTACAGCCCATGCTACTGTATTGGACGTGGTGGAACAATTTCCGGACCTCCGGACCCCTCCGGAATCCTCCGGAACCTTCTGGAAGCTTCCCGGTACAATACCGAAAAAACCCGAACCTTTTCCGGAACCCGAACAACAACTTTCCATATATAAATCTTTACCTCCGGACTATTCCGGAACTCCTCGTGACGTCCGGGATCTCATCCGGGACTCCGAACAACATTCGGTAACCACATACAAACTTCCTTTATAACCCTAGCGTCATCGAACCTTAAGTGGGTAGACCCTACGGGTTCGGGAGACATGCAGACATGACCGAGACGTTCTCCGGTCAATAACTAACAGCGGGATCTGGATACCCATGTTGGCTCCCACATGTTCCACGATGATCTCATCGGATGAACCACGATGTCAAGGACTCAATCGATCCCGTATACAATTCCCTTTGTCTAGCGGTATTATACTTGCCCGAGATTCGATCGTTGGTATACCGATACCTTGTTCAATCTCGTTACCGGCAAGTCTCTTTACTCGTTTCTGTAACACATCATCCCGTGATCAACCCCTTGGTCACATTGTGCACATTATGATGATGTCCTACCGAGTGGGCCCAGAGATACCTCTTCGTTTACACGGAGTGACAAATCCCAGTCTCGATTCGTGCCAACCCAATAGACACTTTCGGAGATACCTGTAATGCACCTTTATAGCCACTCAGTTACGTTGTGACGTTTGGTACACCCAAAGCATTCCTACGGTATCCGGGAGTTGCACAATCTCATGGTCTAAGGAAAAGATACTTGACATTAGAAAAGCTTTAGCATACGAACTACACGATCTTTGTGCTAGTCTTAGGATTGGGTCTTGTCCATCACATCATTCTCCTAATGATGTGATCCCGTTATCAACGACATCCAATGTCCATAGCCAGGAAACCATGACTATCTGTTGATCACAACGAGCTAGTCAACTAGAGGCTCACTAGGGACATATTGTGGTCTATGTATTCACACGTGTATTACGATTTCCGGATAATACAATTATAGCATGAATAAAAGACTATTATCATGAACAAAGAAATATAATAATAACACTTTTATTATTGCCTCTAGGGCATATTTCCAACAGTCTCCCACTTGCACTAGAGTCAATAATCTAGTTCACATCACCATGTGATTAACACTGACAGGTCACATCACCATGTGACCAACATCCAGAGAGTCTTGGGTTTGATCATGTTGCTTGTGAGAGAGGTTTTTAGTCAACGGGTCTGAACCTTTCAGATCCGTGTGTGCTTTACAAATCTCTATGTCATCTCCTAGATGTAGCTACCACGTTCTACTTGGAGCCATTCCAAATAACTGTTCCACTTGGAGCTATTCTAAATTGTTGCCCCATTATACGTATCTGGTATCTCTACTTAGAGCTATCCGGATAGGTGTTAAGCTTTCATCGACGTAACCTTTACGACGAACTCTTTTACCACCTCCATAATCGAGAAAATTCCTTAGTTCACTAGTTACTAAGGATAACTTTGACCGATGTCTGTGATCCATTCTTGGATCACTCTTGTACCCCTTGACTAACTCATGGCAAGGCACACTTCAGGTGCGGTACACAGCATAGCATACTGTAGAGCCTATGTCTTAAGCATAGGAGACGACCTTCGTCCTTTCTCTCTATTCTGCCATGGTCGAGCTTTAAGTCTTAACTTCGTACCTTACAACTCAGGCAAGAACTTCTTCTTTGACTGATCCATCTTGAATACCTTCAAGATCATGTCAAGGTATGTGCTCATTTGAAAGTACCATTAAGCGTTTTGATCCATCCTCATAGATCTTGATGCTCAATGTTCAAGTAGCTTAATCCAGGCTTTCCATTGAAAAACACTTTCAAATAACCCTATATGCTTTCCAGAAATTCTACGTCATTTTTGATCCATAATATGTCAACAACATATACTCATCAGAAATTCTATAGTGCTCCCACTCACTTCTTTGGAAATACAAGTTTCTCATAAACTTTGTATAAACCCAAAATCTTTGATCATCTTATCAAAGTGCACATTCCAACTCTGAGATGCTCACTCGAGTCCTTAGAAGGATTGCTGGAGCTTTGCATACTTATTAGCATCTTTCGGGATTGACAAAACCTTCCGGTTGTATCACATACAACCTTTCCTCAAGAAAATCGTCGAGGAAACAATGTTTTGACATCCTATCTGCAAGATTTCATAAATAATGCAGTAATCGCTAATATAATTCCAACAGACTCTTAGCATCGCTACGAGTGAGAAAGTCTCACCGTAGTCAACTCCTTGAACTTGTCAGAAAACATCTTAACGACAAGTCGAGCTTTCTTAATGGTGACATTTACCATCATCGTCCGTCTTCCTTTTAAAACCCATATGTACCTAATAGCCTTATGACCATCAAGTAGTTCTTCCAAAGTCTACACTTTGTTTTCATACACGGATCCTCTCTCGGATTTTATGGCCTTGAGCCATTTATCGGAATCCAGGCCCACCATCGCTTCTCCATAGCTCGTAGGTTCATTGTTGTCTAGCAACATGACTTCCAAGATAGGATTACGTACCACTCTGAAGTAGTACGCATCCTTGTCATCCTACGAGGTTTGGGAGTGACTTGATCCGAAGTCTCATGATCAATATCATAAGCTTCCACTTCAATTGGTGTAGGTGACACAGGAACAACTTCCTGTGCCCTGCTACACACTAGTTGAAGTGACGGTTCAGTAACCTCATCAAGTCTCCACCATCCTCCCACTCAACTTTCCGAGACAAACTTTTCCTCGAGAAAGGACCCGATTCAAGAAACAATCCATATTGCTTTAGGATCTGAATTAGGAGGTATACCCAACTGTTTTGGGTGTCCTATGAAGATGCATTTTATCCGCTTTGGGTTCGAGCTTATCAATCCTGAAACTTTTCACATAAGCGTCGCAGCCCCAAACCTTTAAGAAACAACAACTTAGGTTTCTCTAAACCATAATTCATACGGTGTCATCTCAACGGAATTACGTGGTACCCTATTAAAGTGAATGTGGTTGTCTCTAATGCTTAACCCATGAACAATAGTGGTAATTCGATAAGAGACATCATGGTACGCACCATATCCAATAGGGTGCAACTATGATGTTCGGACACACCATCACACTATGGTGTTCCAGGCGGTATTCATTGCGAAACAATTTCCACAATGTCTTAATTGTGTGCCAAAACTCGTAACTCAGATATTCATCTCTATGATCATATCATAGACATTTTATCCTCTTGTCACAATGATCTTCTACTTCACTCTGAAATTACTTGAACCATTCAATAATTCAGACTTGTGTTTCATCAAGTAAATATTCTCAACATCTACTCGAATCATCTGTGAAGTAAGAACATAACGATATTCACTGCATGCCTCAGCACTCATTGGACTGCACACATCAAAATGTGTTACTTTCAACAAGTTGTTATCTTGTTCCATCTTACTGAAACCGAGGCTTTTCAGTCATCTTGTCCATGTGGTATGATTTGCATATCTCAAGTGATTCAAAATCAAGTGAGTCTAAACGATCCATCCGCATGGAGTTTCTTCATGCGTGTACACCAATAGACATGGTTCGCATGTCTCAAACTTTTCAAAAACGAGTGAGTCCAAAGATCCATCAACATGGAGCTTCTTCATGCGTTTTATACCATTATGACTTACATGGCAGTGCCACAAGTAAGTGGTACTATCATTACTATCTTATATCTTTTGGCATGAAAATGTGTATCACTACGATCGAGATTCAATAAACCATTCCTTTAGGTGCAAGACCATTGAAGGTATTATTCAAATAAATAGAGTAACCATTATTCTCTTTAAATGAATAACCGTATTGCGATAGACATAATCCAATCATGTCTATGCTCAACGCAAACACACAATGACAGTTATTCAGGTTTAATAATAATCTTGATGGTAGAGGGAGCGTGCGATGTTTGATCACATCAAACTTGGAAACACTTCCAACACATATCGTCAGCTCACCTTTAGCTAGTCTCCGTTTATTCCGTAGCTCTTTTATTTCGAGTTACTAACACTTAGCAACCGAACCGGTATCTAATACCCTGGTGCTACTAGGAGTACTAGTAAAGTGCACATCAACACAATGTATATCCAATATACTTCTATCGACCTTGCCAGCCTTCTCATCTACCAAGTATCTAGGGTAATTCTGCTCCAGTGGCTGTTCCCTTTATTACAGAAGCACTTAGTCTCGGGTTTGGGTTCAACCTTGGGTTTCTTCACTAGAGCAGCAGCTGAATTGCCGTTTCATGAAGTATCCCTTTGTTCCCTTGCCCTTCTTGAAACTAGTGGTTTCACCAACCATCAACAATTGATGCTCCTTCTTGATTTCTACTTTCGCGGTGTCAAACATCGCGAATATTTCAAGGATCATCATATCTATCCCTGATATGTTATAGTTCATCACGAAGCTCTAGCAGCTTGGTGGCAATTACTTTGGGGAAACATCACTATCTCATCTGGAAGATCAACTCCCACTCGATTCAAGTGATTGTTGTACTCAGACAATCTGAGCACAAGCTCAACGATTGAGATTTTCTCCCTTAGTTTGCAGGCTAAGAAAATCGTCGGAGGTCTCATACCTCTTGACGTGGGCACGAGCCTGAAATCCCAATTTCAGCCCTCGAAAACATCTCATATGTTCCATGACGTTTCGAAAACGTCTTTGGTGCCTCAACTCTAAACCGTTTAACTGAACTATCACGTAGTTATCAAAACGTGTATGTCCGATGTTCGCAACATCCACAAACGACGTTTGGGGTTCAGCACACTGAGCGGTGCATTAAGGACATAAGCTTTCTACTATCCGCATAATCGTTACTGTCAACTTTCAACTATATTTTCTCTAGGAACATATCTAAGCAGTGGAACTAAAACGCGAGCTTACGACATAATTTGCAAAGATCTTTTGACTATGTTCAGGATAATTAAGTTCATCTTATGAACTCCCACTCAGATAGACATCCCTCTGGTCATCTAAGTGATTACATGATCCGAGTCAACTAGGCCGTGTCCGATCATCACGTGAGACGGACTAGTCATCATCGGTGAACATCTTCATGTTGATCGTATCTACTATACGACTCATGCTCGACTTTTCGGTCTCCGTGTTCCGAGGCCATGTCTGTACATGCTAGGCTCGTCAAGTTAACCCTAAGTGTTTTCGCTGTGTAAAACTGTCTTACACCCATTGTATGTGAACGTAAGAATCCATCACACCCGATCATCACGTGGTGCTTAGAAGCGACGAACTGTAGCAACGGTGCACAGTTAGGGGAGAACACTTCTTGAAATTTTGTAAGGGATCATCTTATTTACTACCATCGTCCTAAGTAAACAAGATGCATAATCATAATAAACATCACATGCAATTATATAGTTGTGACATGATGTGGCCAATATCATATAGCTCCATTGATCTCCATCTTCGGGGCTCCATGATCATCTTGTCACCGGCTTGACACCATGATCTCCATCATCGTGTCTTCATGAAGTTGTCACGCCAACGACTACTTCTACTTCTATGGCTAACGCGTTTAGCAATAAAGTAAAGTAAGTTACATGGCATTTTTCAATGACACGCAGGTCATACAATAAATAAAGACAACTCCTATGGCTCCTGCCGGTTATCATACTCATCGACATGCAAGTCGTGATTCCTATTACAAGAACATGATCAATCTCATACATCACATATCATTCATCACATTCTTCTTGGCCATATCACATCACATAGCATACCCTGCAAAAACAAGTTAGACGTCCTCTAATTGTTGTTTGAAGGTTTTACGTGGCTGCTATGGGTTTCTAGCAAGAACGTTTCTTACCTACGCAAAACCACAACGTGATATGCCAATTGCTATTTAACTTTCATAAGGACCCTTTTCATCGAATCCGTTCCGACTAAAGTGGGAGAGACTGGCACCCGCTAGCCACCTTACGCACCAAGTGCATGTCAATCGGTGGAACCTGTCTCACGTAAGAGTACGTGTAAGGTCGGTCCGGGCCGCTTCATCCCACAATACCGTCGAAACAAGATTGGACTAGTAACGGTAAGCATATTGAACAACATCAACACCCACAACTACTTTGTGTTCTACTCGTGCAAAGAATCTACGCAATAGACCTAGCTCATGATGCCACTGTTGGGGAACGTAGCAGAAATTCAAAATTTTCCTACGTGTCACCAAGATCTATCTATATAGAAACCAGCAACGAGGGGAAGGAGAGTGCATCTACATACCCTTGTAGATCGCTAAGCGGAAGCGTTCAAGTGAACGGGGTTGATGGAGTCGTACTCGTCGTGATCCAAATCACCGATGACCAAGTGCCGAACGGACGGCACCTCCGCGTTCAACACACGTACAGCCCGGTGACGTCTCCCATGCCTTGATCCAGCAAGGAGAGAGGGAGAGGTTGAGGAAGACTTCGTCCAGTAGCAGCACAACGGTGTGGTGGTGATGGAGGAGCGTGGCAATCCAGCAGGGCTTCGCCAAGCACCACAGGAGAGGAGGAGTATGGAGAGAGGTAGGGCTGCACCAAGAGGAGAAGTTCTCATCTGTTTAGCAGCCCCAAACCTCAACTATATATAGGGGGAAGGGGGGGCTGCGCCCCCTTTAGGGTTTCCCACCCCAAGGGGTGCGGCCAAGGGGGGAGGAGTGCCTCCCAAGTCAAGTGGAGGCCTCACCCTTTAGGGTTTCCCCCTTCCCATGCGCATGGGCCTTGGGGGGCTGGTTCCCTTGGCCCATAAAGGCTAGGGCGCCCCCTTACAGCCCATGCTACTGTATTGGACGTGGTGGAACAATTTCCGGACCTCCGGACCCCTCCGGAATCCTCCGGAACCTTCTGGAAGCTTCCCGGTACAATACCGAAAAAACCCGAACCTTTTCCGGAACCCGAACAACAACTTTCCATATATAAATCTTTACCTCCGGACTATTCCGGAACTCCTCGTGACGTCCGGGATCTCATCCGGGACTCCGAACAACATTCGGTAACCACATACAAACTTCCTTTATAACCCTAGCGTCATCGAACCTTAAGTGGGTAGACCCTACGGGTTCGGGAGACATGCAGACATGACCGAGACGTTCTCCGGTCAATAACTAACAGCGGGATCTGGATACCCATGTTGGCTCCCACATGTTCCACGATGATCTCATCGGATGAACCACGATGTCAAGGACTCAATCGATCCCGTATACAATTCCCTTTGTCTAGCGGTATTATACTTGCCCGAGATTCGATCGTTGGTATACCGATACCTTGTTCAATCTCGTTACCGGCAAGTCTCTTTACTCGTTTCTGTAACACATCATCCCGTGATCAACCCCTTGGTCACATTGTGCACATTATGATGATGTCCTACCGAGTGGGCCCAGAGATACCTCTTCGTTTACACGGAGTGACAAATCCCAGTCTCGATTCGTGCCAACCCAATAGACACTTTCGGAGATACCTGTAATGCACCTTTATAGCCACTCAGTTACGTTGTGACGTTTGGTACACCCAAAGCATTCCTACGGTATCCGGGAGTTGCACAATCTCATGGTCTAAGGAAAAGATACTTGACATTAGAAAAGCTTTAGCATACGAACTACACGATCTTTGTGCTAGTCTTAGGATTGGGTCTTGTCCATCACATCATTCTCCTAATGATGTGATCCCGTTATCAACGACATCCAATGTCCATAGCCAGGAAACCATGACTATCTGTTGATCACAACGAGCTAGTCAACTAGAGGCTCACTAGGGACATATTGTGGTCTATGTATTCACACGTGTATTACGATTTCCGGATAATACAATTATAGCATGAATAAAAGACTATTATCATGAACAAAGAAATATAATAATAACACTTTTATTATTGCCTCTAGGGCATATTTCCAACAGTCTCCCACTTGCACTAGAGTCAATAATCTAGTTCACATCACCATGTGATTAACACTGACAGGTCACATCACCATGTGACCAACATCCAGAGAGTCTTGGGTTTGATCATGTTGCTTGTGAGAGAGGTTTTTAGTCAACGGGTCTGAACCTTTCAGATCCGTGTGTGCTTTACAAATCTCTATGTCATCTCCTAGATGTAGCTACCACGTTCTACTTGGAGCCATTCCACATATATGTTCCACTTGGAGCTATTCTAAATTGTTGCCCCATTATACGTATCTGGTATCTCTACTTAGAGCTATCCGGATAGGTGTTAAGCTTTCATCGACGTAACCTTTACGACGAACTCTTTTACCACCTCCATAATCGAGAAAATTCCTTAGTTCACTAGTTACTAAGGATAACTTTGACCGATGTCTGTGATCCATTCTTGGATCACTCTTGTACCCCTTGACTAACTCATGGCAAGGCACACTTCAGGTGCGGTACACAGCATAGCATACTGTAGAGCCTATGTCTTAAGCATAGGAGACGACCTTCGTCCTTTCTCTCTATTCTGCCATGGTCGAGCTTTAAGTCTTAACTTCGTACCTTACAACTCAGGCAAGAACTTCTTCTTTGACTGATCCATCTTGAATACCTTCAAGATCATGTCAAGGTATGTGCTCATTTGAAAGTACCATTAAGCGTTTTGATCCATCCTCATAGATCTTGATGCTCAATGTTCAAGTAGCTTAATCCAGGCTTTCCATTGAAAAACACTTTCAAATAACTCTATATGGTTTCCAGAAATTCTACGTCATTTTTGATCCATAATATGTCAACAACATATACTCATCAGAAATTCTATAGTGCTCCCACTCACTTCTTTGGAAATACAAGTTTCTCATAAACTTTGTATAAACCCAAAATCTTTGATCATCTTATCAAAGTGCACATTCCAACTCCGAGATGCTCACTCCAGTCCTTAGAAGGATTGCTGGAGCTTTGCATACTTATTAGCATCTTTCGGGATTGACAAAACCTTCCGGTTGTATCACATACAACCTTTCCTCAAGAAAAACATCGAGGAAACAATGTTTTGACATCCTATCTGCAAGATTTCATAAATAATGCAGTAATCGCTAATATAATTCCAACAGACTCTTAGCATCGCTACGAGTGAGAAAGTCTCACCGTAGTCAACTCCTTGAACTTGTCAGAAAACATCTTAACGACAAGTCGAGCTTTCTTAATGGTGACATTTACCATCATCGTCCGTCTTCCTTTTAAAACCCATATGTACCTAATAGCCTTATGACCATCAAGTAGTTCTTCCAAAGTCTACACTTTGTTTTCATACATGGATCCTCTCTCGGATTTTATGGCCTTGAGCCATTTATCGGAATCCAGGCCCACCATCGCTTCTCCATAGCTCGTAGGTTCATTGTTGTCTAGCAACATGACTTCCAAGACAGGATTACGTACCACTCTGAAGTAGTACGCATCCTTGTCATCCTACGAGGTTTGGGAGTGACTTGATCCGAAGTCTCATGATCAATATCATAAGCTTCCACTTCAATTGGTGTAGGTGACACAGGAACAACTTCCTGTGCCCTGCTACACACTAGTTGAAGTGACGGTTCAGTAACCTCATCAAGTCTCCACCATCCTCCCACTCAACTTTCCGAGACAAACTTTTCCTCGAGAAAGGACCCGATTCAAGAAACAATCCATATTGCTTTCGGATCTGAATTAGGAGGTATACCCAACTGTTTTGGGTGTCCTATGAAGATGCATTTTATCCGCTTTGGGTTCGAGCTTATCAATCCTGAAACTTTTCACATAAGCGTCGCAGCCCCAAACCTTTAAGAAACGACAACTTAGGTTTCTCTAAACCATAATTCATACGGTGTCATCTCAACGGAATTACGTGGTACCCTATTAAAGTGAATGTGGTTGTCTCTAATGCCTAACCCATGAACAATAGTGGTAATTCGATAAGAGACATCATGGTACGCACCATATCCAATAGGGTGCAACTATGATGTTCGGACACACCATCACACTATGGTGTTCCAGGCGGTATTCATTGCGAAACAATTTCCACAATGTCTTAATTGTGTGCCAAAACTCGTAACTCAGATATTCATCTCTATGATCATATCATAGACATTTTATCCTCTTGTCACAATGATCTTCTACTTCACTCTGAAATTACTTGAACCATTCAATAATTCAGACTTGTGTTTCATCAAGTAAATATTCTCAACATCTACTCGAATCATCTGTGAAGTAAGAACATAACGATATTCACTGCATGCCTCAGCACTCATTGGACTGCACACATCAAAATGTGTTACTTCCAACAAGTTGTTATCTTGTTCCATCTTACTGAAACCGAGGCTTTTCAGTCATCTTGTCCATGTGGTATGATTTGCATATCTCAAGTGATTCAAAATCAAGTGAGTCTAAACGATCCATCCGCATGGAGTTTCTTCATGCGTGTACACCAATAGACATGGTTCGCATGTCTCAAACTTTTCAAAAATGAGTGAGTCCAAAGATCCATCAACATGGAGCTTCTTCATGCGTTTTATACCATTATGACTTACATGGCAGTGCCACAAGTAAGTGGTACTATCATTACTATCTTATATCTTTTGGCATGAAAATGTGTATCACTACGATCGAGATTCAATAAACCATTCCTTTAGGTGCAAGACCATTGAAGGTATTATTCAAATAAATAGAGTAACCATTATTCTCTTTAAATGAATAACCGTATTGCGATAGACATAATCCAATCATGTCTATGCTCAACGCAAACACACAATGACAGTTATTCAGGTTTAATAATAATCTTGATGGTAGAGGGAGCGTGCGATGTTTGATCACATCAAACTTGGAAACACTTCCAACACATATCGTCAGCTCACCTTTAGCTAGTCTCCGTTTATTCCGTAGCTCTTTTATTTCGAGTTACTAACACTTAGCAACCGAACCGGTATCTAATACCCTGGTGCTACTAGGAGTACTAGTAAAGTGCACATCAACACAATGTATATCCAATATACTTCTATCGACCTTGCCAGCCTTCTCATCTACCAAGTATCTAGGGTAATTCTGCTCCAGTGGCTGTTCCCTTTATTACAGAAGCACTTAGTCTCGGGTTTGGGTTCAACCTTGGGTTTCTTCACTAGAGCAGCAGCTGAATTGCCGTTTCATGAAGTATCCCTTTGTTCCCTTGCCCTTCTTGAAACTAGTGGTTTCACCAACCATCAACAATTGATGCTCCTTCTTGATTTCTACTTTCGCGGTGTCAAACATCGCGAATATTTCAAGGATCATCATATCTATCCCTGATATGTTATAGTTCATCACGAAGCTCTAGCAGCTTGGTGGCAATTACTTTGGGGAAACATCACTATCTCATCTGGAAGATCAACTCCCACTCGATTCAAGTGATTGTTGTACTCAGACAATCTGAGCACAAGCTCAACGATTGAGATTTTCTCCCTTAGTTTGCAGGCTAAGAAAATCGTCGGAGGTCTCATACCTCTTGACGTGGGCACGAGCCTGAAATCCCAATTTCAGCCCTCGAAAACATCTCATATGTTCCACGACGTTTCGAAAACGTCTTTGGTGCCTCAACTCTAAACCGTTTAACTGAACTATCACGTAGTTATCAAAACGTGTATGTCCGATGTTCGCAACATCCACAAACGACGTTTGGGGTTCAGCACACTGAGCGGTGCATTAAGGACATAAGCTTTCTACTATCCGCATAATCGTTACTGTCAACTTTCAACTATATTTTCTCTAGGAACATATCTAAGCAGTGGAACTAAAACGCGAGCTTACGACATAATTTGCAAAGATCTTTTGACTATGTTCAGGATAATTAAGTTCATCTTATGAACTCCCACTCAGATAGACATCCCTCTGGTCATCTAAGTGATTACATGATCCGAGTCAACTAGGCCGTGTCCGATCATCACGTGAGACGGACTAGTCATCATCGGTGAACATCTTCATGTTGATCGTATCTACTATACGACTCATGCTCGACCTTTCGGTCTCCGTGTTCCAAGGCCATGTCTGTACATGCTAGGCTCGTCAAGTTAACCCTAAGTGTTTTCGCTGTGTAAAACTGTCTTACACCCGTTGTATGTGAACGTAAGAATCCATCACACCCGATCATCACGTGGTGCTTAGAAGCGACGAACTGTAGCAACGGTGCACAGTTAGGGGAGAACACTTCTTGAAATTTTGTAAGGGATCATCTTATTTACTACCGTCGTCCTAAGTAAACAAGATGCATAATCATAATAAACATCACATGCAATTATATAGTTGTGACATGATATGGCCAATATCATATAGCTCCATTGATCTCCATCTTCGGGGCTCCATGATCATCTTGTCACCGGCTTGACACCATGATCTCCATCATCGTGTCTTCATGAAGTTGTCACGCCAACGACTACTTCTACTTCTATGGCTAACGCGTTTAGCAATAAAGTAAAGTAAGTTACATGGTGTTTTTCAATGACACGCAGGTCATACAATAAATAAAGACAACTCCTATGGCTCCTGCCGGTTGTCATACTCATCGACATGCAAGTCATGATTCCTATTACAAGAACATGATCAATCTCATACATCACATATCATTCATCACATTCTTCTTGGCCATATCACATCACATAGCATACCCTGCAAAAACAAGTTAGACGTCCTCTAATTGTTGTTTGCATGTTTTACGTGGCTGCTATGGGTTTCTAGCAAGAACGTTTCTTACCTACGCAAAACCACAACGTGATATGCCAATTGCTATTTACCCTTCATAAGGACCCTTTTCATCGAATCCGTTCCGACTAAAGTGGGAGATACTGGCACCCGCTAGCCACCTTATGCACCAAGTGCATGTCAATCGGTGGAACCTGTCTCACGTAAGAGTACGTGTAAGGTCGGTCCGGGCCGCTTCATCCCACAATACCGTCGAAACAAGATTGGACTAGTAACGGTAAGCATATTGAACAACATCAACACCCACAACTACTTTGTGTTCTACTCGTGCAAAGAATCTACGCAATAGACCTAGCTCATGATGCCACTGTTGGGGAACGTAGCAGAAATTCAAAATTTTCCTACGTGTCACCAAGATCTATCTATATAGAAACCAGCAACGAGGGGAAGGAGAGTGCATCTACATACCCTTATAGATCGCTAAGCGGAAGCGTTCAAGTGAACGGGGTTGATGGAGTCGTACTCGTCGTGATCCAAATCACCGATGACCAAGTGCCGAACGGACGGCACCTCCGCGTTCAACACACATACAGCCCGGTGACGTCTCCCATGCCTTGATCCAGCAAGGAGAGAGGGAGAGGTTGAGGAAGACTTCGTCCAGCAGCAGCACAAAGGCGTGGTGGTGATGGAGGAGCGTGGCAATCCAGCAGGGCTTCGCCAAGCACCACAGGAGAGGAGGAGTATGGAGAGAGGTAGGGCTGCACCAAGAGGAGAAGTTCTCATCTGTTTAGCAGCCCCAAACCTCAACTATATATAGGGGGAAGGGGGGGCTGCGCCCCCTTTAGGGTTTCCCACCCCAAGGGGTGCGGCCAAGGGGGGAGGAGTGCCTCCCAAGTCAAGTGGAGGCCTCCCCCTTTAGGGTTTCCCCCTTCCCATGCGCATGGGCCTTGGGGGGCTGGTTCCCTTGGCCCATAAAGGCTAGGGCGCCCCCTTACAGCCCATGCTACTGTATTGGACGTGGTGGAACAATTTTCGGACCTCCGAACCCCTCCGGAATCCTTCGGAACCTTCTGGAAGCTCCCCGGTACAATACCGAAAAAACCCGAACCTTTTCCGGAACCCGAACAACAACTTTCCATATATAAATCTTTACCTCCGGACTATTCCGGAACTCCTCGTGACGTCCGGGATCTCATCCGGGACTCCGAACAACATTCGGTAACCACATACAAACTTCCTTTATAACCCTAGCGTCATCGAACCTTAAGTGTGTAGACCCTACGGGTTCGGGAGACATGCAGACATGACCGAGACGTTCTCCGGTCAATAACCAACAGCGGGATCTGGATACCCATGTTGGCTCCCACATGTTCCACGATGATCTCATCGGATGAACCACGATGTCAAGGACTCAATCGATCCCGTATACAATTCCCTTTGTCTAGCGGTATTATACTTGCCCGAGATTCGATCGTTGGTATACCGATACCTTGTTCAATCTCGTTACCGGCAAGTCTCTTTACTCGTTTCTGTAACACATCATCCCGTGATCAACCCCTTGGTCACATTGTGCACATTATGATGATGTCCTACCGAGTGGGCCCAGAGATACCTCTTCGTTTACACGGAGTGACAAATCCCAGTCTCGATTCGTGCCAACCCAACAGACACTTTCGGAGATACCTGTAATGCACCTTTATAGCCACTCAGTTACGTTGTGACGTTTGGTACACCCAAAGCATTCCTACGGTATCCGGGAGTTGCACAATCTCATGGTCTAAGGAAAAGATACTTGACATTAGAAAAGCTTTAGCATATGAACTACACGATCTTTGTGCTAGGCTTAGGATTGGGTCTTGTCCATCACATCATTCTCCTAATGATGTGATCCCGTTATCAACGACATCCAATGTCCATAGCCAGGAAACCATGACTATCTGTTGATCACAACGAGCTAGTCAACTAGAGGCTCACTAGGGACATATTGTGGTCTATGTATTCACACGTGTATTACGATTTTCGGATAATACAGTTATAGCATGAATAAAAGACTATTATCATGAACAAAGAAATATAATAATAACACTTTTATTATTGCCTCTAGGGCATATTTCCAACACCCAGTCGTCGCCCCCAGGCGCCGAAATTGGCCCACTTTACAGCCCCATTTCGGCGAATAGAGGGCCCATATGGGCGAGAATAGGCCCATATTCGGTGTGGTTCGCCGTGTCTCGGCGTTCAATTATCTAACACAATTTTTTCTTTTCACATATTTCATCACAGAAAAATCAAATACTTCAACAAAATAGTACAACAACAAATAGTTCAATACAAATTATATAGTTCAACAAATAAAAACTCATATTTCATCACACGGCGTCCCCCTTGAGCCTCCATAGGTGCTCAATCAGATATTTCTGTAGTTGATGATGCACCTGTGGGTCTTGGATCTCCTGACGCATACTGAGATATGCAGTCCAGATTGCCGGTAGTTGGTGATCAACTTCGGCTAGAGGACCATGCCTGTAATATGGTTCAGTGTCAAACACTGGGTCTTCTTGCTCGCCCTCGATGATCATGTTGTGCAAGATGACACAGCAAGTCATAATCTCTCACATTTGATATTTGGACCAGGTCTGAGCGGGGTACCGGACAATAGCAAATCGAGATTGGAGCACACCAAATGCCCGCTCGACATCCTTCCTGCAAGCCTCCTGAAGCTTCGCAAACCAGGCGTTCTTGCCTCCTTCCACTGGGTTTGAGATCGTCTTCACAAATGTCGACCATCTCGGATAGATGCCGTCAGCTAGATAGTACCCCTTGTTGTAGTGTCGTCCATTGATCTCGAAATTCACTGGAGGAGAATGACCTTCAACAAGCTTGGCAAAGACAGGAGAGCACTGCAGCACGTTGATGTCATTGTGAGTTCCTGGCATACCAAAGAAGGAGTGCCAAATCTAGAGGTCCTGTGTGGACTCGGCCATGCGCCCATAGTCGTCGAGTGAATCACCGGGAGCTATGTATGCAAGCATCCTCATCGCTGTCGTGCACTTCTGGATGGAGGTCAATCCAAGAGCGCCGGTGCAATCCATCTTGTACTTGAAGTAGTTGTCGAACTCCCGGATGGAATTCACAATCCTGAGGAAGAGCTTTCGGCTCATCCGATAACGGCCCGAAATGTTTTCTCGCTATGAAGTGGAGTAGAGCATGCAGTAGCCTTCGAGACGATGCCTGTTCTTTGCTTTCACCCGCCCCGCTGCCGAGCCACCTCGCCGTGGCTTTTCATTGCTCGCCAGCAGCTGGGCGAGGGCGGCGAGCACCATGAGATGCTCTTCTTCCTGGACGTCGGCCTCGGCTTCCTCGTCCAGCAGCGCGGCGAGCGCTTCCTCGTCATCCGAGGCAGGCAAATCCCCGAACACCTTGCGCCCGGTGGGCGTGTACCCGCCGCTAAACTGCTCCTCCGCGTCCGGAAACGCCCAGCTGCTGTTGGATGGGCTGCCGCGGCGAAGTGCTGCTATTTTTCCGACGGGGAATGGCTATCTAGCGGTGAAGGGCGGCAGGCGGCGCCGGGATATAGCTATTGACGGCTGAGGGCGCGGGGCGTGGGAGGCGAGTCGGGGAAGAAAACCTTGACTTTTCCCCTGACGGTGTGGGCCAGCCGTGCTTTTCCCTTGCGCCGGAGCCCCCAATTGCTCCCCAGTGCGCCGAGTTCAGCCTGTGACCGCCGGACGGAAAAAAGGCCGAACCGACGATTTTCGGCGTTCTGGGGCGCGACCGAGGAGTTTTTTTTGCGCCGGCGCCGAAAAAGTGGCCTGAGGGGGCCTGTTGGAGGCGCGGCTGGAGATGCTCTAAGGACGCCCACACCTCCAGCGATGGAACAGCCGACAACTCATCCTCCTTCCACGACTTCCGTGGCGCCCGAAGCGCCGCCGAGCCAGAATCCTCAGCAATGTCCGCAACCCAATCCGAGGCCGAGAGCATGCTGCGCCATAGGGAGAAAAAGGTCTTCCTGAACAATCAAGGTTTCACAGCTCAACAGCGAGAGGCTCCTCGGTCGGTGGATGTACATATCGATGCCATCCATATGGGCCTTAAAAACGTTGTCGAGTTCTTTGCTGCAGATTTAGAGGTAAGATATTTCATTAATGGGAATCGTGAGCACTATCGTGAGTCCCATAAGCCCTCAGTAGCCTTCCAGGTGAGCCCGTGTTCTTGCTCGCTAGCGCCTGCCTCACGTACGGCCTTGTAGGCGTCCGCTTGGAGGAGGGCGACGGAGGCGAGCGTGCTCGTCACCACGCCACCGGAGCTGCCGTCGGCGGCAAGGTCGAACGCCCCATCGGGGATCCCGCTAGGGCCTGTCCGTCAACCTGTATGGAGGTGAGCTTGGGGTAGTAGACATCGGGGAACGCGGTGCCCCTAAGCAGGGGCGTCGAGCGGCCGCCGCGCCTGGTCTGCGGCACGGCGGGGTCGCCGAGGAGCACGACGCACTCGCAATTGGATCTGCCGGCTTCGTCGGCGGCCAGGTAGTAGAACTTGTTGACGCTGAGCTGCGACACCAAGGAGAGTGACCCCCTGATGAAGCCGAAGCTGCCCGGCTCGCATTCGAGGGGCACCGTGCTGTTGGCGGCGCTGCACCCCAACACCGCGCTGCCGGCGATGCCCCCCACCGCCACGGCGACACACTCTTTGGCGACGAAGCCGGTGGTGTTGATCCCCGGCCCATACACGTAGACGTACCTGCAGCGATCGTCGCCATTGGGGTTGCCGCCGCAGGCGTCGGTGGTGTCGTTGGCCAGGAGGCTCCGGCACGTCTGGCTGGCGCATGGGAGCATGAACGCCGCTACGCACTGCGTTGTCCAGACGAAATCGTTGAGGAGGTCGACGATGCCGGAGACGTCGTTCTGCGTGGCCCCGATGGAGACGTTGTAGAGGACGATGTAACCGGCGTCGTCCGCCGCCGCGCTACCCAGAATGTCCGTGTTGCGGTTCCGACGGCGCGCCTTTTTGAGCAGGGCGTTGGTGCCTGACCTGGGCGGCTTTGTGGACAGAGAGTTGGGCGCCTGGTTGAGGTTGACGGTGGTCGCCCTCCTCGCGGCCGCAGGCGCCGGCGCCAGGAGGAGAAGCTGGAGAACAAGTAGCCAAGCTAGCAGCGTGACGGCCAACGCACTGCCAATAGTGCTTCTCCTTGCAGCGGGGCGCGCCATTTTTTCTAGCTAACTAAAGTAGTAATTTAAATGCTTTTGTATTAGTTTACAGAGGAAGTAGCACGTAATTAGCTAGCTAGTATCCGCTGCAGTATACACACGCGCGTACTGATAAACATGTACTTCCTTCGTTCCTAAATATAAGTCTTTTTAGTGATTTGAAATGAACAACCATATACAGATGTATATAGATATATTTTAGAGTATGACATGATTCACTCATTTTGCTCCGTATATAGTCATTTGTTGACATCTTTAGAAAGACCTATATTTAAGAACTGAGGGAGTACGTATGTAGGAAGCATTGGCTGAGAATCAACCGGGGGTCGGATCGGATGCCATTAATCGCAAGGGTACAGCGAGAAGATGAGCGCCCTGCCTTTGACAGCGATGAAGAACGCTCACGATAATGCGGCGAGTGTGACTGCGTCGGCCTCCAATCATCCGTCAAGGAAGAAGACAACACAACGCACGTATTGAAATTCCAGAGGGAGAAAGGCCTCCTGCTAAGCGGACGAAGCCGAAGGTCCTGGCATCAGGATCAGGTTGCTGGTGATGTTTCAGGTCAGCAGCCTACCCAGAGTTTTTTTTCTTCTTTTTTTCCCCAAGAGGCCAGAGGCCCAGAGGTATAGCCACTTTGTCCCGCTCTTCAAAATATACATGTTCCCGCTCTTGAACCTCCTGTGTGCGTACTTGAACAAGGCCTTGAGTCACGTATGGGCCAATACTTCGGCCAGCCTATCCAGCCCACGATCCCACGTAGGCTTTCGGCTTTTTTTAGAGAGGACAAAGCCCAGGCACAAACGCGGCTCGTTTCGAGCGTGCGAGTCCACACTCTGGCTGAAGCGAACGAACAAGCAGACAGAGAAGCAATTTTTAGTCCCACATGGCTTAGCTTAACGTAAGCACTCCAATTCATAAGCGCGCCAGGCTGTTCAGGAGGCGTGCCTTAAAGAGAGCACATCCATCCCAACCTGTGCGGTCTGCACATTTTATTTTTCATAAGTTTTTCTCAAACATTATTGTGCAGCCTACTAATAATTTCTTTTTTTTAGAGAAGAGGCATGAGCCCGACTTTATAAATAAACCCACACGACACGCAGGCCAGAAATGAGAGAAGAGCAGTCACCACAGAGACGACGAAGCCACCAACTAAGTCAAAAAGATCATCAAGGCAACTATACAGCTGCCTCGTGCCTTGATAAGGAAGACGCCGATGCCCGAATTTTAGAGAATAGAAGATCAAATGCATCCCGGTCTTCCGTCTTAGTCAATGATATCTCCACTGCTGCAGGAACATGTAAGATTTAAATAAGCAGTCAGCAGGTTTAGCAGGAAAAACATGCTCAATGGTAAACTTGTTTCTGGTATTCCTCAAGGCCCAACAAATCGCCCCCAGACCAACCCAAAATAGCCGCTTAGTGACCCCAACCAGGCCATTGGCGAGGAACCGAAGCTCAGAGAAGGAGGAAGGAGCCCAAGACACCTGAAGCCACGACCTAAAACAGCTCCAAACCAGCTTAGCCAGCACACACTCAAAGAAAATATGGTTCGTGTCCTCCAAGGAATCGCATAATGCACAGCGCTCCGAGCTGGGCCATTACGTTTGCGAATTTGGTCAGCCGCAAGGAGACGGCCTTTGAAAGCTTGCCAGAGGAAAATCTTCACTTTAAGAGGAATCCAAGCACGCCAAATCGGACTAAATTTGTTAGTGGGGGAGCCACCAATAAGTTTAGTATAGAGAGACTTAACAGAAAAGCGACCAGAAGAAGTGTGGGGCCAAACCACCGAGTCAACAGTCTTCGAGAGCACGGAAAAGAGAGCAGCAAGCCGCTGCCATTCCTCCAACTCTACAGGGGACAGCGAGCGCCGGAAGGCAAGGTACCTATTATTAGCCGAAAGCTCTGCGATGGAGATGTTCGGATTGGGGCAGTAAGAAAACAACGTGGGGAAGACCACCGAGAGGGGTGAGTCTCCACACCCCAGTCCAGCCAAAAGCGAATGGAAGCTCCATTACCTACCACAAACTTGACGTGGTCCTAAAAAAAGGCCGAACCTTGACAAGGTCTTTCCAAAACTGAGACCCTCCCCTAGAGGAGGCGAACATAGGGTTTGAAGTTGGGAAATACTTAACTTTGAGAATAGAAAACCACATAGTGGCTGTAATAATTCATGCTGAAGCTCATTACACTGTTGAGGAACAGTTGTGGACAACCGGTGGTACATGCTGATATTTTCCGATGATCAGTCTGTCATTGCAAATACCTTCTCATTATAAGCTAAGGGAATATTTCCACTGGTCTTTTCCCCGCAAAATATAACAACCCTTATTATTTTTTCTTTTGAATTAAGGGAGCTCTCTTTGCTTCCTGGTTTCAATTACAAAACCGATAAACCCCACATTATATTGTTCTTTACATAGAAAAGTTGTTTCTTTTCTCTTTTCTAAGAGTACGCAGATTGCGTATCATATTTTATAGAAGGCAGAGAATATGTTACAAGCAGTGCGGGAAGCAAAACAAGCTAAGGTACTGGCAAACATCCACAGACCCACAAGAAAATTACAGGCTACTCTCTCAGAAAAAATCGAAAATACCGAGGTCCAGCCGCTCTCCAAGTCTGAACCTCATCAAGAATGAGGTTTACAAATTGAGCTCCTGCCGCCGGAATACTTGGAGTACTCTGGCTGATCTGCGGGCCCCAATTTTCATATTTTTCTCTTCCGATGACTGCTTCTCTGAAGCTTTGTACTGTGCTGGTTGACGGAGCTTCAGTTTCTTCAATTCCAACCTGCCCGTGCTGCCGTTCAGCTTCAGCACGTCGCTTCTCCCGTTTGGGCTGCATCTGCGTGTTACTACAATCTCACTATTGTAGTTTCATGTACCAAAAAATTCAAACGGTGTTGGTGAATCTAATCCAGTGCAGATTGTGCTAAGCGCAGCGAGCCAGTACTGCATTGCATCAGTGGTTCCAGATTAATGAGCCTTGCGCTGCAGCACCCCATTTAAATAAAGCAATAAACCTCTGATTATGATTAGATATGTGCCTTGGCTACATGATTCAGTCGTGTGTCGAGTATTGACCTGCACTTCAGCAAAGACAATAGATGATGTAGTGATTGCGTACCTTTTATTGGTTCAGAAACTCTTTTTTTTCTCGAAGTAGTTCAGAAACTTCAGACTATTGTTTCACTAAAAAAATGATGTTTTAAAATCGTTCTCATCCATATGTTTGCAACCTTGCGATTATGATGGTCGTGTCATCTGTTTTTCCTCTCGGAGGTATGTCCAGCTTCTTAATTATTTTTCATTCAACCATCAGAACAGCAGAACTAATACTGTTGGCACGAAAAAAGCTGGTGCAAACATCATTTCCATGCATCAGGTATAATCAAACTTTTCTCCAATTGAAAAAATATGTTTATATGGACATACCTCCGAAGTAGTCCAGAAACTCTTTTTTTCCGAAGTAGTTCAGAAATTTCAGACTATTGTTTAACCAAAAGATGATGTTTTAAAATCCTCATCATCAATATGTTTTCAACCTATGCGGTTATGATTGTCGTGTCATCTATTTTTCCTCACGGAGGTATGTCTAGCTTCTCAATTATTTATTATTCAACGGTCATAATAGCAGAAATTAATACCGTCGGTACAAACAAAGCTGGTGCAAAAATCCTTTCCATGCATCATGTACAGTTGAACGTTTCTCAAATTCAAAAATCTGTTTATCTCATAACTCTGGGCTCGCTGAACTAATTCACCAAGTATGATTTTTTGTTTTTTAATGTATAATTGTAGTGACATATAGCAAAAAAAATTAAAAATAGGATTACCAAGTCCGTGTGCCGCGCCTCCCGTCTAGTACGCCATGGAACAAGTGACAGGTCCAAAACAACGTTTTGCCTATTTGCTGCAGAACCGTTATACAAGTCTTCACGGCGGACGCATGCATGTCTCACTTATTGTACTCTCTGACAAGTTGGAAAAATAATGCATGCCCAAAGTTGGTTATTGTTCAGAACCGTTAGACTTGTCATGATGGTATGACTCCGTTTGGTTTCATCCTCTCACTCCAGGAACCACACAATCACATGGCAGCCTTGATGTTATATTATGTTTCCGAACTTCCCTGTTTATTTAACTAATCATGCTTGAATCTTATCAGAAAACATGCATATTGTGTCTCCTCGTACATACTCTTGTCTAGCATCAGGGTCTCCCATCTTTCGTGATGATAAGCATGACATGGTGATGATGATAAGTTCATTTTAAGACAATCCAGCCTTATCATTTTGCAGCTGCTGCTACTTTTATTTCACCATTATATCGTACTATATTTGTTTGTCCCGATGACCGCAAATTTGACCTATACCATACCTCATTGTGCAGTTGCAGATGAATGCCTATGCAACCCTGAAGAAGGTTCAGCAAACAATCGCATGATGTCTGCACAGGAAGAAATTCGATCAGCTGACCGTAAGTAGCACATTCTCTAGCAATACACTGAGAGTGAGGACGTGACATCTGGTTTCGAAACTGATAATTTTGCGCTGCAGATAATTTATCTTAATCCAGTGCCCTTTATAATACAAGTTTACTTATATGCTCCAGCAGCCATTGTTAACACTGATATTTATTTGGTGATCTAAGCTCTAGAGGTAGAGAATTGAGTTGTATATGGGCCGATACGCCACGAAAATAATTGACGCAGGAGCCCCTCTTCAGAGTTTTCTTGCAATAACATAGGCAATACATTCCACACAGAAATTTTTCCTGCTGGTTATGAGATTTCTGGTGTCAATTTGTTCTGGAGCCGTAGCCAACAGAAAAAAAAAATGGAAAGATGGTTTCATATAGCAAACCAAATATGATACGGATCAATTCCCAGATCTGAGTGCCGCGCCTCCCATCTTGTATGCCCATAGAACAAGTGACAGATCGATAACAATGTCTTGCCTATTCCTGCAGAACCGTTAGTGACAGAGTGAGAACAAGTCTTGAGTCTTCAAAGCAGATACATCGATGTCTCCCTTATTGTCCTATCGACAAGTTGAAAAATGAAGTGATGGGTATAGGCAATTGTTTGTATATGAAAGTTGCAAAATATATAAAATTAAGGAAATTATAGAAATATACAATAATAGTGATGTATGGCTGCAAATAAATGAGGGACCACCGGTAGGTACATGTATCAGTCAGTCAGTCAATATACAGCTCATGGATTCCCTGTTCTTATCTCCATTTGCTTCCATCCTCTCTCCAGCAACCACAGAATTCCATAGCAGCCTTGGCGTGTGAAGAGACCTACAGAGGGGTGGCGAAGGAACGAGCAGCAGTACGCTGCTCTTTCAACAATTTGGAGAAGATAAAATTTGGGCATTGTTGAGGTGAATTCTCTGCTCAATCCTTGGCCTTGTTTGTTGTTCTTCGATTGTTCATGTTATGTTTTTATAGCTGTACAGCAGGCCAAAACGCCACTAGATTTTTTATGTATATGTATCAAAAAGTATGTACAAGAGGTATATACAGGAGCTATACAAGCTAAGCTATTAGGGAAAGTAGTGGCTGCACCCACCTTCGGTGCACCCACGCAAGAAAACATAGCAAAACATTTCAAAAAAATCTGAAACTTCGTGAAAATGATCATCAACAAATGTTAGAGAGGCTTGCAAAATTTGGTGGTCAAATAACATTCGAGGAGGTCTATACAAAAAAGACAAATTCATTGAGAATTAGTCAAAATGTAAGTACACTGTTTGACCACATTTTGTAATTTTGTCTTCTTTGTAGAGAGTTTCTCGAATGTTATTTGACCACCAAATTTTGCAAGCCTCTCTAACATTTGTTGATGATCATATCCACAAAGTTTCAGATTTTTTTGAAATGTTTTGATATGTTTTCTTGCGTAGGTGCACCGTGGGTGCACCGAGAGTGGGTATGGAAGAACCACACTCAAGCTATTATGGAACTATAAAATATAAAATAGGAGGATTACAAGGTTGTTCATGTTCTATCAGTGCTTAACCTCTCTTCTTTCTTGCGCTGCAGTTTCTTCTTGCTCCGACCTGCAAGCTCATGGCAGAGTCGCTGCTTCTCCCTCTAGTGCGCAGCATGGCTGGCAAGGCTGCAGATGCACTCATCGAGACGGTGAGTCGTATGTGTGGCCTCGACGATGATCGCCAAACGCTCGAGCGGCATCTACTAGCCGTCGAGTGCAAGCTGGCAAACGCCGAGGAGATGAGCGAGACAAATCGCTATGTCAAGAGCTGGATGAAGGAGCTCAAGTCCATCGCCTACCAGGCTGATGACGTGCTCGACGACTTCCAGTATGAGGCGCTGCGCCGCGAGTCTAAGGTTGGCAAGTCCACTACCCGAAAGGCACTCAGCTACATCACGTGCCACAGCCCGCTGCTCTTCCGCTTTGAAATGAGCAGGAAACTCAAGAACGTCCTCAAGAAGATCAATAAATTTTTTTGAGGAAAAAGAAGATCAATAAGTTGGTTGAGGAGATGAACAAGTTTGGCCTGGAAAATTCTGCCAGTAGGGAGAAGCGGCAACATCCTTGCCAGCAAACACACTCAAAACTGGATGACTGTACCAAAATCTTTGGAAGAGATGATGATAAGATGATGGTGGTGAAGCAACTGCTAGACCAACAAGACCAGCAGAAGGTGCAGGTGCTGTCCATCTTTGGGATGGGTGGTCTTGGCAAGACGACTCTTGCTAAGATGGTGCACAATGAACAAGAGGTCCACGAACATTTCCAGTTGAAGATGTGGCACTGCGTGTCTGAAAATTTTGATGTTATTGCTTTTGTGAAATCCCTAATTGAATTGGCCACAAATGGAAGCTCTCCCATGACTGGCAACATTGAACTATTGCAGAAGTAACTTGATGAAGTCATTGGCCAGAAAAGGTTTTTTTACTTGTTCTCGATGATGTATGGAATGAAGATAAAGAGAATGTGGGAGGATGAACTGAAGCCACTATTGTGTTCTGTTGGTGGACCAGGAAGTGTTATAGTGGTCACATGTCGAAGCAAACAAGTGGCCTCTATAATGTGCACTGTCAAGCCCCACGAGCTAGTATTTCTGAGTGAAGAAGACTCATGGGAATTGTTTTTGAACAAAGCATTTAGCAATGGTGTTGATGACCAACCAGAGTTGGTCGCCATCTTAAGGCGTATTGTCAATAAATGTGAGGGGTTGCCTCTTGCTCTTAAGATGATGGGCGGATTGCTGAGTTCAAAGGAAAAAGTACAGGAATGGAAGGCCATCCAAGAAAGTAACATTAGGGATAATGATGGAGGCAAATATGAGGTAATGCCCATACTGAAGTTAAGCTACAAACACATGTCCTCTGAAATGAAGCAATGTTTTGCATTCTGTGCGGTTTTTCGCAAGGATTATGAGATGGAGAAGGATAGGTTGATGCAACTATGGATGGCAAATGGCTTTATTCAAGAAGAGGGAACAATGGATTTAGTGCATAAAGGAGAATTCATTTTTGATGAGTTGGTTTGGAGGTCCTTCCTCCAAGATAAGAAAGTGGTAGTCAAACCTGCTGTCTATGATGGTGACACACAATATGAGACAATTGTATGTAAAATGCACGACTTAATGCACGATCTAGCAAAAGATGTCACTGATGAATGTGTATGTAAAATGCACGACTTAAAGTATTGTTAAAAGGTGTTCATCACATGCAAATGTCAAAGGCTGAATTGGAAAAAATCAGTGGTTTATGCAAAGGCAGAACATACCTCCGCACGATGTTAGCTCCTTCAGAATCATGGGCGGAGCATAATTATAAATTTTCGAGAAGATCACACAAGGATATTAAGGAGTTGCAACATGTATTGGCATCACTAAGAGCATTGCATTGCTCCCCTGCTCCACTTGTCATTTGCAAGGCCATAAATGCAAAACATTTACGGTATCTTGACCTCTCTGGGTCTGACATCGTTAGGTTGCCAGATCCAATATGTATGTTGTATAACCTGCAAACACTAAGGCTCATATATTGCCAGAAGTTGCAACAGTTACCAGAAGACACGACAAGATTGAGAAAGCTCATCCATCTTTACCGAAAAAGGCTTTCGCCCCGCTTTATAAATAAAGCACCCACCAAGCACAAAGTATCAAGGTAACAACAGAACACAGCGCACACACAAAGGCAACGCCACCGCAAGTCAGGAACCACACCAACAAGCACAGACACACACACAATACCCAAGTTCCGCTGTGGGCACAACACATCACGCCCAACACAAAAGGACGAAGACACAATCCCAGACGGTGGCGGCGGAGTCGACGACATGATGATCTAATCTGGTTCCAGAGGAGGTGGGGGAAGCGGCGGCGTCAATCGGAGGGCCATCGCACGGAGCTGGGTGATGATGGAGGTGATGACGTTTCTCTCCCTGGGCCGGCTAAGCGGCTGGCAAAGCTGCAAGTAACCAGACCATTTGAACAAAGCATCAGTCGCACGACGAAGAGGAATATGCTGAATCACAAGTTTATTCCTAACAGTCCACAGCGTCCAGGCCAGGACCCCAATGGTCAGCCACCTAGTGTGGCGCAACGCGGGAGGGATCGCCTGGAGTTCGGCAAAGAGAGCGGGGAAATTGTTATGGTCCCAGTTTCCACCCACAATCTCGCGGAAACAGCTCCAGAGAAACTACGCGGACATGCAGGTGAAGAAGATATGGTTCGAATCTTCTTCAGGTCCACAGAGCGGGCATCACCCGTCTGCAGGGCCATTGCGCTTCAGAACCTCAACACCAGAAGGGAGGCGGCCACGAATCCATTGCCACAAGAAGATCCTAATCTTCAGGGGGAGGCGAATCTCCCAAATGGAGGAAAGCGCCTCGTGACCAAGCGAAGGGGCGATGGCGAGGTAGAGAGATTTGGTGGAGAATTGCCCAGATGGCTCTAACCGCCATCTGGCACGGTCGTCGTCTGTCGAGAGTTCAGGTTCGTGAAGAGCAGTCGAGCAGCTCCTTCCAGTCCTCGATCTCAGCCGGACCGAAAGGTCTCCGGAACGCTAGTTGCCCTAGTCAGTAAGGGCGGCTGCCACGGAGATCTGTGGCGCGACCGCGATGGAGAAGAGGTTCGGGAAGCGGGCCGCAAGGGGCGAGTCGCCCGCCCATCTGTCAAACCAGAACAAGGTGGCAGTGCTGGAGCCAATCTCGATCAAGGTTCCGATCCGAAGGACAGGGAGGAGCTGGATGATGGACTGCCAGAACTGTGATCCCCCAGAACGCTGGCAGAAGGCGAGGGGCTGACCGCGGAGGTATTTCTGCTGAATAATGCGGAGCCACAGTCCACCTTCTCCATTAGCGATCCGCCATAGCCACTTAGTCAGTAAGGCAATGTTCATGCGTTTGGAGGACATGATACCCAAACCGCCCTGGTCGCAGGGTTTGCAGATCTCCGACCACTTGACCATGTGGTACTTCTGCTTATCACCCTCGCCGGCCCAGTAGAAACACCCCTGGACGGTGGCAATCTCGTGATGGAGGGTCTCGGGAAGGCTGCAGAAGCTCATGATGAATAACAGTAGGCTGGAGAGGGAGGAGTTAATGAGCACCGTTCAGGCTGCTTTCCAGAGCCATCTACCCTGCCAGGGTTCGATCCGGTGCTGAAGCTTCCCCACCGTGGGGCGCAGCTCGGCCACCGTAAGCCTGGAGTCGCTAATGGGGATCCCCAGGTAAGTCGTGGGGAAGCACCCGAGGTGGTAGTTAAGCCGATCCGCAATGCTCTGGCGCTCTTCCTGGGTGTAGCCCAAGACCATCACCTCACTCTTGTCGAAGTTGATCTTCAGGACGGCCATTTGCTGGAAGCACAGCAGGAGGAACTTGAGGTTGGCGATATCACTCTCCGAGCCCTCCACCATGATAATGGTGTCATCCGCATATTGGAGGAGGGATACACCGTTCCACCCAACCAGATGCAAAACTACTCCCTTAATGTGGCCGGCCGCCTTGGCCCTTTCAAGGATGGCCGCCAGGGCATCTACCACCATGTTAAATAGGAACGGAGAGAAGGGGTCACCCTGACGAACCCCACAAAATGTGGGGAAAAAAGGGCCGATCTCCCCATTAATGTTAACTGCAGTGCGCCCCGAGGACACCATCTGCATCACCCTAGTCACCCACCGGTCGTCGAAGCCCTTACGGAGAAGACATTTCCGAAGGAAGGTCCAACTGACCGTCTCGTAGGCCTTGTGGAAATCCAGTTTTAGGAAGACTGCCTTGAGGTATTTGGAGTGCACCTCATGGAGCGCTTCATGGAACACAGTGTGGGAGAGCCTGGAGATATGGGCAGAAAATAGTGTGGGAGAGCTTTGTGATAGCCTGGTAAAGTTCCCGATGCTTGAATTGCTAAGGATAGAAAATTGCCCCAAGCTTGCAAGTATTCCAGTGATCCCTGTCGTCAACGTGTTGAAAATAGTTGGGGTTCACAATACTGTAGTCGGTTTAGTGTTTATGGGCATCCGTTTGGGCTCCTGGCCATTTCTCGTCAGCTTAACTCTTGGGTCCCCAACTAAGACCAAACAGCTAACTTGGCTCTTGGCGGCGGCTCGGGCGGAACCCTAGCCGCAGCCACCGCCGCCCCCCTCCCCTACTTCCTCCTCCATCGCCGTTGCCGGAGGACGCCAGCGGGCTAAGCCCGGCTGGCCGACGGCGGCGGCGGGGCGCTTCCTCGCCCTGTGGTGTGCTCTCGCGGTAGGGGAGGCTTGGTCCTTCCGCGGCCTCTGCACGGCGTGGCGTCGCCGGCGCCGGCGAGTCTTCTTCGCGCCGTGTGGTGGCTCTCCTCCGGCAGTTCTTGGCGGGGTGGCGGCCCCCTTTTCCTCAGATGCGAGCTCCTGCAGGTGCTCGTCGTCGGATGTGGCGACTCGCCGGATCTGGCCCAGCTTCGGCCGGTTCTGGCCCCGTCGGGAGGCAGCCCTGGCTAGGGGCCCTGGTCTTCAGCTTGGATGCGGTGCGGGGCGGTGTTTTGCATGGATTCGGCCCGGTTCTGGAGGGTTGGAGATGAAGTGCAAGTGCTCCGGCTCGGCTCTTGGTGCTGTGCATCAGCCGCGTGGTGGAGGTCTGCGGTTGCCGGCGGCCCCGGATTTGGTGGTGGCGGCTTCGGCCAGGGGGCGGTGAGTGTCTGGACGTGGCGGATTGAGGGATCTCGTGGCCAGATCGGAGTCAGACGGCAGGCGGACCCAGGTTCCGGCAGCGCTGCGGCTGCTGGCCTGGTGGTCGCGCAGGACGGCCTCAGCAGGGGCGGGCACTGGAGGGAGGTGCTCTGGGAGGTTTGGTGGGCAGCGGTTCGTGGCCGGCCGGTTCGGGCAGTTGGTGGTCGAGCTTCACTGGGAGAAATCCTATCTCCGACTTTGCTGGATACGACGACGGCGACGCCCGCGGGCGTCGTGCTCTTTCTTGAAAGCGTCGCTGATGTGTGCTGCTCCTCCCCTCCTCTCCGTGGCTATAGCTCCGGAGGGAAACCTTAGATCTGCAAGATTGGGCGATGAAGGCGTCTTCGCGTCTTCTACCTCCTTGGGGGCAACGCCTTGGAGCCGGCTACAACTGGAGACCAGTGGATGGCGTCATCTTCGCCGCGGTGGATGCGGCATCTTCGCCGCGTGGTTTGCTGAGGCGGCCGTTTCGGGGGCGCTGATTTCTGTTTGGTAACGACAATGGCGCCGAGAGGAGCATGGGTCGCGGCTCGGGCTTCGGTAGTCGGATCTTCCTGGCGTGTCCGAGGTGCTCTTCCGTGGGTTGCTTGGTTGCTTTGAAATCGGAGCTGCGGTGGAGCGAGTCCAGGCGGCAACGATGACAGGCGCTCGGTGGTCGTTTGCAGCGGGCACGGTTGGCGCAAGTCTTGCATATTTCCCAGGTGATGCTTGTCGTCAAAGTTGGAGCTGTCAGTTGTTTGTGCGTGTGGTCATCTATTGGCATGTGCCGTCGTGTCTTGTTGCATGTCGGTGGCCAGGTTGGACGGTGGTGCCCATGTGATTGTGGGTTGGATGTATCAGTTTTAGCCCGGTTTTCCGTCAATTAACCGGGCAATCCTTACTTCTTCTTAATCAATGAAAATGGCAAGCCTTTTGCTTTGTTTCAAAAAAAAAAACTCTTGGGTCTCCAGAAGACGTACCCTTGTTGCCTCTAGACGCCTAGCAAAACCAAAGTCAAATACCTCTTGAAAAACTGAAGTATTTGGATCTGGAAGGCCCCAACAGCTTGGTCAGAAGCTCCGAATCGTCCAGATCACAGCTTATGGTTTGGAAGTGCTTTTCGTTGGTCGAACAGCTGACGATTGTCAGTTGCAGCAATATTGTCCGCTGACCAACAGAGGAGCTACGGTGCTTGGATCGCCTCCGCATTCTGTACATCGGAAATTGTGTCAACCTGGAGGGCAACACTTCATCCTGTGAGGAGGAAACCCTTCCGCTGTCCCTGGAGAACTTGTGGATTGAAGGCTGCCGAAGCGTCATGACACTGCCTCCAAACCTTGGAAATCTTGCCAAGCTGAGGTGTCTCTATGTGAGGAACTGTCCAGAGTTGGAAAGACGATGCAGAGAAGGTGGGGAGTATTTTCACTTGCTCTCCTCTATCCCATGTAAATACATTGATTTTTGAGGAGGCGTCATGAAATCCAGAGAAGCTGCGAAGTACATCGGTATATGGCTGAGCGCCCTGGTAAATAATCAATCTTGCTGCTGTCTAAATAAAATTTCCCGCATTAAATCAGGTGGTAACATGCGATGAATCGACTTACCTGCAGGTGGGAATCTCTGAAGCGGGCAATGGTAGATCTTCCCCCATCTTGCTGCCGTCCTCCTCGGCATGCAGGGCGCAGAGGGGGGAGAGGAAGGTTGGCGCCGCGCGCGCCGCGCCCTGAGGCAACCGCCGTCCTTGTCGCCAGGAATAGCGCACGCTGGGCAGGATGTCATTACTTCTCCTCTCTTTGCGGAGGCCCTCTGCAACTAGTATTTCATTTTTCTAAAAACAATATGTACTAGTATTTCATACACAAGGCAGGAGTGACTCCAACACTATGTGTACAGCATTGCGATTTCTGTGTAGATAATAACAAAGTCTGTGCTGTTGAAACAAGCCTTCTTTTTCACTTTCATCAGGTAGATAATAAACATAACAAAGTCTGTGCTGCCGAAACAAGCCTGACTATAATTAAGGTCTCTTGCTTGTTCAAATATGGTTGAACAATGGTTATCCTCCGTCTCATGGATCCCACAACTCTGTTGCATCACTGACCCGCTGATAATATCCTGGAAGAAGTTAATATGGTTGCTTCATCTCTGCTAGTACTTACTTCATGTTACTGCCTAGTGTTAAGCCTTTTGACTGTGCATGTGTGGGGAGTTCTGAACATTTGCTGCTAACTGACGCCAAACACATCCAATTCTGGTTCGCAGCAGATTGCCGATGCCAACTTGCCTAGTGTTGATCTCAGGTTTTCAAGACCATCATCATGGCTGGGGCTCCAGAGGAACACGCCTGAATTCTGATGCCGCCGTCTGATACTGCACATCCGTAAAGACCATGAACCAAGAACGACTCGGTGTACTGTTTCAGGTAACCAAAACCTGTAACCACAGCCTCAAATCAACACTCTGTTTGCCTGCATAACTAAAAATAAATGCTGAAATCACTTAAACGACATCGACACTGCTGGTTAATCTGAAGCGACGAATGAAATGGTTGGGCACATGAGATTCGGCGGATGATAACATGGATTGCTCACGCGATGTACCTGCAGCTCGGGATTTCTGAAAGCCTCCGCACATGAGTGGACGAGCTGTAAGAGAAAGCCTCCGCCACATCTCGCCGCTGTGCGCGCCGCGACCGTCCTACCTGCCAGAGCGCACGACGGGACACCAGCAGAGGAGAGGTGGGCTGGGCTGGGCCATTACTTGTAGTATTTACCCATTTCAGAAAAAATTATTGTGTTCCCTAAAAAAAACTATTGTGTATCCATTTGGTTTACAGATATGGACGTTTGGTTCCTGGGTGTATATACACCTTATATGAAAAACAAAGAGTAATTACAAATATCAAAAAATCTGATTAAAAAATTAAAGTTGACCTTCTATTATACTTGTAAAAAAAATCTACCAAGAAGAAACGCATGTTGACTTCAGAGCAAAAAGTTAAAAATGTAAGGTCAAATAGTTGTGGAAAGTAACTTGTATATAGCAATATTCTTTTCCCAGAAGTCAACGGTAGTTTTTCCTTCGCGAAAATTTATATACTAGTGCAAAAGAGGTCAAGTTTATTCAAAAAAGTTCTATAATTTTTGACTCCTTTTGCAAAAATCAATATTCCCATATAGAGTGTATATACACTCATGGACCAAAGGGCATTTCCCTTTGGTTTATGGACTATCCACAAAAAAGTGTTTAGCAATATGTGCCCAAGAAATAACTTTTTGAAAGTATTTTTAAAGGACTGCTCTATCTGCAAGTCTTAACTATAATATATATAAGAAACGCTTCCAGTCCTTCGACATATTTTCTTTCCAGTCAACATTGATAGCTTTTCATTTTTCAAAAGCCAGAAGCAGTATTACATACACGAGTTCATTGCTTGAATCAGTACAACATAAGCTAGTTATGCTGATCGAAACTACAACACACACGATGATTCCTTGTAGAAAATTCGCATGATGCAACATCCACTGGTCGCTGGGCTTTCAGTCCACCTCACCGACGGTTCGATCTACTACATCGTGCAAAATCCGTCCGAGGAATGTCGTCTGTATAACACTGCTCTATGCGGATTAGCTTGATAGTGTTCTTGGGAAATTGAAGTAAACAATGTGCCAACTTTTCGATGGGATTGTTTGAACTGCAAAAATGTTCTCTCGGCCACGAACCCACGACAACAACAAATATTCGGAATTTAAGATTCTGATTTAGTGGAAGTTCAAATGACCTGCAGTTCATTTGTTAGAATATAGCTGGATACTTATACCTCTCTGAAGAAAAACTCACTCTGGGAAAATAGTTTCTTATGAACTACTCCTGATTCCAGTGTATGTGTACAACAATGGTCTTACAAGGCTAAACTTTTCATACGACACATGACATAAAATCAAATGATTTTGTGAGTGAAAGCATAACATTTTCTTTGACTTGAACTTCATGTGCAAGATTTCTTGCCTACAAGGTGGGTTGCATCCAAACGATCATTCACCGTAAAATCAGAATGTTGTGTGATTGCTAATTATTTTTCAAAATATCGAGATAGAAATATGATGCCATCAATCTACGTAATGTGAAATCACACTAGTAGAAAACCGGCCTTTTGTCCCGGTTCATAAGGGCCTTTAGTCCCGGTTCCCCAACCGGGACTAAAGGGTCGTTACTAATACCCTCACCCTTTTGTCCCGATTCATAAGGGCCTTTAGTCCCGGTTCCCCAACCGGGACAGATGGGCCTCCACGTGGCCTGTGCGCCGAGCCCAGGCAGGAGGGCCTTTGGTCCCGGTTGGTGGCACCAACCGGGGCCAATAGGCCTCCACGCGTCAGCATTTCTGTGGCTGGGGTTTTTGGTTTTTTTGAAAGGGGTTTGGGGGTTTTGGGCGGTTAATTTAGGTATTTCATATATTGTGTTAGATAGCTAATTAATAGAGAGAAGTGTCCTCTCTTATGTCCGTGCTTGGTCGACGCTACGTACTATATACATACGTATAGAGAGGACTAGTCACGCTAACTAGCTAGTAAGCAAACGAAGGAAACAGAAGATCGTCATGAACATATATGCATACAGAGAGAAGTGATATCGACCACCTCTCCTTCTCCGAGAGATTGGTCGAACAACAAGTTCTTGTATATCTATCGTCCGACACTACCGGCTACATATATACAATAATTATCTCTTACAAATATAATCTCCTACATTATGGACGCATGGTCCACATAGTATTCTCCGTCTTCAGCGATCACGTGGTCAAGAAAGAATGCCGCCAATTCCTCTTGAATTGCTCACATGCGATCTGGTTTTAGGAGTTCATCCCGCTGCCGAAACATCTAATTTGAAGAAGGGGGTCAATACATATATATATATGAACGAATGGAACTCAACACAAATGATGGTAATAAACAAAAATTGTGAATATTATTTCTTACGCACTTCATATTGTTTGTCAGAGTAGCCCCGCTCACAGGTCGTGTGGCAGATGGACTCGCAGATGTAGTATCCACAGAAATCATTCCCTTGTTCCTGCCACAACCACTTTACAAGAAATAGAGGTCAATCAAACAGATAAGCAAGAATGCCAAATGGTATTGATGAAACTAGCGCTTGAATCAATAGCTAGGAGACGCGCGGAACATGGTACTATATGTACTTACTTTCGGGTATCTAAATTGCAGCTCCTTCGGGAGTCCCGGGGATTTTGTGCTGAATTTTCTCCAAACCCTACCAGACAAAAGAAAACAATTACTTGATATCAGGAATTGAACAAATTTGTTGATATGGTGGATAATGATCGATTTAACTTACTTCTTGAGGATTTCAGTCATGTCCGCATACACCTGGGGATCTTTTCGTCTCGAGTCCAAGACAGTTACTACTCCCTGCTCAAGCCTAATCTCCAGGAGAATATAGTGGAAACTGCGCACACATGCATAACTCATCAATTACATTACTATAACCTAGACTAATATATAAGGGAAACCGAATATGCACAAGACATCACTCACTTGAAGTTGTAAGGAAAGAGTATTATATCTTTGTGTTCATTTATTTTGAATGATCGTAGCAAGTTGGCCTCGGTTTCTGCGGCATGATCTTTAACCTGAACTGCATCTATGAGATTTGTGTTAATGAACCCAATATCATCGATTTGTCTTTTCTTCAATTCGGCGATCTTCAATCTGCATAATATAGTGAGGATAATTATAAATACATGCAATGAAAGAGCTGAGCTATATAGAGAGACTGAATGACAGAAATAGTAGTACTTACAGACAGTAGCAGGTGACCGTCGCTTTATCGAGGGCCAATTGATTGAAAAACTGATAGAACTCCTCAAATGGAATAGGCAACAATTCAATTCCAACGAGGTCATGCTCCGGTTTAACTCTCGCATACAAAGTACTCCTCCTCCCATACTCTCTGCAGATTTTCAAGTACCAATCATGCAATCTTCGCATCATCGTTGTTAGAGATTTTTCATCTTTGACGAGGGGCTTCCCGTACTCGTATCTGCGTATCTGCACGTCCAGGAAATCATAATGTACAGCGTCGGGCAGGTAATCGTCAAGATTGTTATAA